>NW_011967160.1:701829-712923 GCF_000949405.1 Vollenhovia emeryi | reverse complement strand
CATCGAAGATCTCTCGATACGATACTCACATACATTGCCGAAGACATTATAGTGCCGCGATTATTTCAACGAAGTCGCGAGAGATCAGCCTGACTTGCGATAGAGGCAGCTGGTTTCACTCAAGTGATACCGACACCCCGCTTCCACTTCCGGTACTCCGGTACCAAGTTCACTCGACACTGCCGGCGCGAATACGACGGCGTCGCGACGCCGCGCATCTCTTTTTATAAGAAACCGACGGCGTCCCAAGGGCTCCCACCCTGCTGTGATATTTCGGCGCTGTCCGAAATATTTGCCACGCTTCCGAACCGATTCCCAGACTCTTGATTGGTTGCCAGACGGCCTTCTGCGCGCTCCGGAAATGATAATTCGTCAATCGCGAGCGTGGATTCGTCCAGGTTTCATTCCGTGCCTTCGGGAATCACTTCGCAAACAGAACGGGTTTCTTACTCATCCCGTTTGTTTACCGGTCACCTCGCCCGCGATATTCGCAGGAAACACAGCTTCCTGCGCTAACGTTTCCGCGAATGTCACTCTGTATCCGCCGTCATAAGTTCCACTTGCCAATCGCATTTCGTTATCGTAATTTCACAGTTTAATGTTAATACAGAATACAGGAAAACAGCCTTTCAAACATTATATCTCTTTTTTTTATATAAAATAAGTTCTACTACACAAAATGCATTTTTGTTTGTTCTACATGTTATATTTAATTTGGATACTCAAATCTTTTCCGATTAAAATGATATAGTACAAAGATAGTCAACAATATAAGTTTTCTATATAAAATATTTACTTCTGACTCCCGAAAAAGGGATCCTGAGATCTACTTCCCGACTAATTACAGTGGCCGAGTGAAGCATAAACCTGGAACGGATCGCAGGTAAATAATTTTAAGCATCGGTGTTCGGTGTTGCACGAGGGACCATAAATCGATGGGCGATGCAATTATATCGGGATCGCGTGCACGTTCCCCGAAATTAGTGGCCTTTGCATGACGATCGCGTGGCCATTCAGGAAACCTGAGTACACGTGCCTAGCGGGCGACGAGTGCAACGTGTACTCAACAGCGAACTCGAATTTAATCTCCCAAATTAATGTTTGACCGACGGCAATTTGTCACTGACAGGCGGACGATATACGAGCTGAATCGCGCGGGCTCAAATGCGCGTAAATCGCGTAGGCAACGAGGTAGTCCACATTAATAAAACACCTTACAAATCTCCCGCGTGTCCTTAATTTATCGGCTAGGAATCGGGATAGATTTGCGGATTCTCCGCCGTGCGTGACATTCGCCGCTTCATCCATCAGTCGTGAAACTACCTCGTTATCGAGTTGTGTTTCTACTTACGCGGCAATACGCAACGCAACAACACGTGAATCATTTTGTTAATTATATATCAGGTAGAGAAGAGAGAAAGAGGGAGTTGGAAATATTTGACTCACGGCTCGAGAGCCACAATTGAAAGGAGAAATTTGAAGAAAAGCGCCATTTTCCTAATTATTATATTTATATGACTCTTGCAAGAATTTAACTTATGATAGAATGCAGATCCATCTTGCATAAATATTTCTTTCGGAGAAATACCACGCAAACATCGCAGCGATGATCACCCGTAAAAGGAGCTTCGTGAAGCTGACGCTTATGACGTCGCATTTTCAGCACTCCTGAAACACGCGCTCCGGAATTAGATCTGTTTCTCCTCTCATCAACGAACGCGTACAAGTACGTCACGATACCCTCGTAGTGGCAATACAAGCCCAAGAACGCGGATACGTAAGCGTAATGGAATTTATGTCGTAAGAACCCTGCCGGAAATAATTCTACAAAATTCTACAAAAAAAAGAATGTACTGCCAGAATCTAAGAAATTCTACGTAAATTTATAATAAAACAAAAATTAACAAAAGTGTTCCAATTCTATCGTTTTCATGTCGATTTTTATAATACTTTTTAAATTTACGTAGAATCTCTTAGATTCTGGCAGTATATTTTTTTCTTGCAGAATTTTGTAGAATTATTTCCGGCAGGGAAACATTCACTGGAAATTAAAACAGTGAAACTCATTTGAAAATAGCTCCCTTAATCCACTGTGCATAAAGAAAGTTTGGCGAGTGATTCAGCTACTAGCTTAAATAACTGCGGAGCAAACGAAGATTCGAAAAGTACGTGAATATGCACACAAATAATCTGTCGATTAACACTGAAGTCCTGAAGTCCTACTATAGTATAATCAGTAAGGTCCACTCTCTGTATTCCGCCATACACACGGGCAGGATCCAGCGACGTGTGTGTATTCGTACTCATCAAAGCCACACTACCGCACATACAACTTTTCTGTCATTTGAGTTAAAGTAGGACCCTGAATAAAACTAAACAACACCTAAGAAACGGTCAATGCGGGTCTAAGGCAAGATGTAGGTAGCTTAGACTTGTAATTTTAGTAAAATGTGAATTCATGTGCAGTTTTCTCTCCACCTTTGTTCTTTACAAGTATAGGCTACCTACACCTTGCCTTAGTCCCGCATTGGCCGTTTCTTATGTGTTGTTTTCTCTCATTGGTCCGTCCAGAACAATGTCGGATGCGCGGAAGGGACCGGCGCAAAACGAAACAAATGACAGAGCGGACCTACTGTGTTCGTTGCGTCGGATAGACGTGCACGACCAACATGGAAAGACGTCAACGTCTTTTTGACATCATAGCTATGACTAATTAATTAATTAATTTCCTTGAAAAGGACCACAACCCGGATGGACGAAACGTCGGAACAATTTAAATAAACCACCTGCCAGTCGTATAACAATTCTTCCTTTGGTGAATTAACTACTGGCGACAACAGTATTCCTTCTGCAAGTTCCTAAAACCTATTCTTATTCGTCTACTTTAATCGAGGAAGAAGTCAACTCAGTTGGACGGAATGAGAGACTTCAGTTTTAGTACGATATCTGTGGCTGAAATCTTTGGGACCAATTTAGAGATCCGGAGTTATAAATATACTATTTAAAATTCCAGAAACCGTATAACGATCGTCGCGTACGTGCGTGGAGGATTCTATAAATTAACGTACCCGTGACCCTCCCCGGTGGCAACGACCCGTCCGCGAATTATATCGTTCCGCTTGTCATTCGCGATGAAAGAAGCTCGCATTGGAAATGAATCACAATTAGCGAAAGTATGTCCTGGCCTAGGATAACGCATGAGAATAGCGATCGACCGTGTGCTACAAATAATCGGTGAGAAACGATAATCTGACGACCAACACCTGAAACTTATGACGCCTAAATAAAACGGCGAAATAAATTGTACTTCCTGTATGAACTCACGAAAGAAATAAACTTCGAAAGGCTTTTGCTGGCTTTAAACTAGGTCTTCCTGTTTGCTGCGGCGTTCTAAAAGTTACTTACGTACAGTTGATTTCCTGTCTATTAACTGGCGTTTCAAGGAGTCGTTTTCCCTCGGAAATCACGACGGAGTTATCCAAAGTCGGACACGACGTTGTTTATGAGACATAATCGACATTCAGAGCTTTCGCGTTTCAAAGCGATATTTCTCCAATTCGTGATATACACGTTCGTTTCTGGCACGCCGCGCCAGATTTCGAAGTAATTAGGCGAATCTATGTTGACGGACTTATGTAACTAAAGCCAAATTAAAGTCGTAAAATCGCTCGAATGACATTCCAAGCTCATTTCCTGCATCACCTGGCCCAGCCTAGCACAGAAGCGCAGTAATCCGAAATTAATCAAGCCTCTCGCGCAATCGTACCCGCGGAATAATGTAAGAATGTCCAATTATAAAATCCAATAACAAAATTTATGTGTTGAAATTCGAACACGTATACTTAGCACCGTGAATATTTTAGCACGTAAGTTCCTGAGACATAAATTGAAAAATAACACATCTTTGAAACGTAATTCTAGAGTTTCCTCTCAATTCAAATTAATTTAATTTGATGCTTTAATGCTATTCAATTCAATTCAATTTAATTTGATGCAATTTGATTGCATTTACGTACTATGGCAATTTTATTTCTTTTTTACGGCGAACAAAATATTGTCTCACAAAGCGCAATGGGCTGTTAATGTAATTCTTAAGTTTATGGTTTATAATTTATTTTTTAATCTTGTGTTTAATGTATCACATGAGAACTTATATATGTCGAATTACAATCTTAAGAATGACATGTGAATGTAATTGAAATATGACAGGCACATTGAAAGTTAACTTTATATGTTAAAATATTCACGACACCGAGTATATGTCGAAAGATTACGCACAAAACTTTCGCACGTGCGTCAACGTGAATGCACGCGCCATTGACCGAAGTCAACGGTAAATATGTGGGCGTCAAATAAGATGGTTGGTATTCGAATCTTTTCTCCGTCACAGACCTGAAGTGTTTGGCACTCGAGTCTGTCCCTCGTATTAGTCACAACCGTATTATTCACGCGACTAACGACATGTCCCCGTCTACGTCCACTTCTGCTTTCATTCCATTTTTATAAATTTCAGTATAATTGATAGGAATGATAGAACTCTAACTCTTCTCCAAACAACGTGGAATACATCACGAAAAAGTTTTACGCATAATATACAAAATCACGATAAAAGTAAGAAATAAAACAACTGTAATAGAAATATACATCGGTTTTGTATTTTTTTTTTACGCTCGTCTTTCAAGTGAAACTGTCGAAAGAACCTTCGTCAATGTTATTTCGTCGCATTAAAAATTTTGTAATTTTCTAATTAATACTTGTACAACACAATGTGTAACATTCATTACTTGTTAATGTAACAGAGAAAACGCATGTATGTTTCTTAAACATTTCCCGTGAGACGATGTATTTCTAGAAGCCGTGGGATACCGAGCCATCAAATTAGCATCTGTTGTAAAAGAAGATGTAAATCGGGTCATCGAACACAGAAAAGGTCATAATTTATTTGTCTGCAGCCTTGGTCGGGCGCCAGACGTGACCTCGTTCGAGGCGATGTCTTTCTTTTCCGTTTGACAGTTCAAAGTACGACGTTTGGCGTCCACCGCGAGAATTTCGAAAACACTCTTCGAAATAATTCGGAATAATTTCCCTTCCAATTAATTTGACAAAGGTAAAATCCAAGAGGCTGGCCTCCGTCGTATCTGGCGTAAATTCATAAATCTTTAGCGCGGAGAACCTCTTCATTATGTACCTGAGAACGTGGAAGAGGCTCTATAATAATTTAATAATAAATAAAAATAACTATACATATGTATAAGACTTGCAAGTCAGTGCACAAAGGACTAAAGAAAGTGGGTTACCTTAACGCAACGATCGATCTGGATAAAATAGAACATGCCATTAACATACACGCTCGGCTAAAAGCGGAATACCAGGAAATATAATCCGTGACTTATTAAACGGTATTAATCGAAAGTCTGTTTACATTCTCAAAATCCCAAGCTGCCAGCCAAACTCGGAATACGTATTTCGCCGTATTAACGCGTCGACCATCCCGTTTCGGAGTTTCGCCCCCACATACCGTTTTCGATCTCTCTCTCTCTCTCTCTCTGCGGTCAACCGAAGTATCGGCGATAAATCAGACTATGTTAGAATAACGAACGAGTAACGACCCAATCGCGCCTCGACATACACGGAAATCGCGGCGCGCACACATCTCTCTTTCTCAATTTTTCAGCTATTTCTGGTTAACGCTCGTTATTTTCAGCCGCGTTCGTCACAAGTCCGGAACTCTCGCGGCGGAAATGGTCGCCGCTTTTAAATCCCTTCCACAGAACATTATCTTTGACGACCGTCCGAAAATTAATTAAACTGTTACTTTCTCGGAAGTGAACACGTGATAAATGATGAGAGATACAGAAATGCTTTAAATCGCTTGCCAACCGCGTCCTGTTTTGTCAATAGAAAAATTTTCAGTCGGACAAAGGAAAGGGAAGAAAGAAATTTTACTAGAAAACTCAGTAGAGTACACGGGGTGGATTTTCTCTTAAAATTTATCCCGAAAGTCGTGTAAACGTGGGACAACGTGGCATTTCGAAGAATTTTACGAGAGTTGTTTGACATTTTACCATACATTTTACTGGTACTTATACTTAGTACACATTTTACTAGTAAAATGTATGGTAAAATTTTAAGAAACTCTCATAAAATTCTTCCAAATGCCACGTTGTCCCACGATTACATGATTTTCAGGGTACATTTTAAAAGAAATTTCTCTCCGTGTAGATAAACGCGACACTAGGACCGGTATTCATAGTCAGATCTTATATTCGTCTTGAATTTATCTAAAGATGCCGTATACGGAACATTTCACTGGCTACCGAGTATCTAAAGATGAGAGACCGTCTTGAATATAAGATCCGACTGTGAATACCGGCCTAGGAATCACTGATGTCTTACCATATGAATTTAGCAGGGTTGGGAAGTAACTCGTTACTTGTAACGAAATTAGTTACTTTTTTTTTGGTAACTCTAACTTAACTTCGTAACTTTTTCTTCGTCTGTAACTGTAACCTTAACTCAGTTACATTTTTTCGGTAACTATGTAACTAATTTAATAGTTACATTAATATTTACTTTATATATATTTTAAACCTCCACAGGTCGCGCTTGCATTTGCGCATAAAGGCCTTTAATCAACGTTTTACAATTCAAATGCAGACTTGATATTTTTATTTTCATTGCAAGAAAGTAACTACATAGTAGGGATTCGTTACTTTTTCAGTAACTGTAACGCGTTACTTTTCAGAATTGGTAATTTGTAACTGTAACTAGTTGCATTTTTAGCGAAAAAAAAACTGTACTTTTATGAAGTAACTTTTCCAACCCTGAAATTTAGGCACATGTCCCAGACAGCACACATATCTAAAAGACATCATAAAGACGTCTTTAAGACGTCTTTTAGACTTAAAGACGTCTTAAAGCTGTCTTTTAGACATGGTGTGCTGTCTGGGGTAGAACACATATACATTTTCCATGTATGTATATGCAAAATGTATAAATGTGTTGATATGTGCACAAATTGATGTGGGAAGGCACCAGGGATTCCTAGGCCGGTATTTATAGTCGGATCTTATATCCAAGACCGTCTTAAGATCATCTTTAGATATTCCATAGCCAAATATTTCATACAGCATCTTTAGATAGATTCAAGACGGTCTTGAACATAAAATATCTGACTATGAATACCGGTTCTAGTGTGCATATATTCGCATAAAGAAAATAGTAGGAAAGCCGTAAAAAAGAAGTAAAGTGATAAAGGCGGAAGGTGGTCAGACAGTAGACACATCCGGTTATTTCTCAGTGGAGAACCCCAGACATGTAGAACGACCATCCGTCACTTTAATAAAACGTCTCGAGCCGGATCTTTATGTAAAAAGCATTTGATTAAATTGTACACGTCTTACATTACATTAAATGTTAAGAGAATGTACTTAGAAAGTCAGGAATGAGTAGTGGTGCGTTAATGGAAGAGTAAAATAAGGGAGAGATGCCCAAGACTCGCGATCAGATCAACAGCTTTATTAATAATATAAGCTCTTTAGCTTAAGTTTAGTTGCACGGCACGGTGTCGCCGGTGTATTAAAACGTTGCAGTAGACGACTTTGCCACTGACCTCCTCCGAATCACTATAGCACTCCATCTCCGCGACGTAAAGCGACCGTCAGACGCCAATATTCATCGAAACTATGGGTTACGTAAGTCGATCAGCTGCGGGGCCTGAAATTACACACATTACTGCGCACGCGAATTTAATTTTCCCCGCGATCTTTGGAGGCAGCACTGACCTCTCACGACGACGAGACGGCTCGGGTTTTATTTATAATCGCAGCGAGCACGTGACGCAGCCGACATCTTCGTCGAGAATCTGAACCGAAACTTTTCCATTTGCCGGCGACAGTGCACATTCCCGGCTTTCTTTTTGCAAACGACGAACAAGATAAAAGTCACGTGCGATTCAGCTATTTCTTACAATTCTTTTAATTATTTATACGTATTGTGTATTTCGATGTGTCGATCATCTAAGTGTGTCTTCGGGTGAAGAATGTTGAAAAGCGCGTTCAGGATTGCGTGTATGTACAACATAGTCGCGGGATTAGTTAAAAGTAAGAAAGTTTAGAAAAGCTTGACGCGCTGTAACGTAACAATAATTGATTTCATAAAATATGTATCTGCCGAATAATAATCTCGCGACAAAATGATCTGCAGTTTCTTGTGTATTGTAACATGCACAAAATTTACATACACAAAAATTTTCAATAATAACTATTGCAACAGCATATTCCTGAAACCAAATCAAGTAAAAAAAGTCTCGTGCTACTTTTCTTTCCGATAAACATTGAAAAAATTGTAAATTTTCTCTTGAATATCTCAAAAAGTATTACGCAAATCAAAAAATGTTTAGTGCTGAGTTACGTACGTTTGCAGATTACTTGAAAAGGGTCCAAATCTAGAACCGAAACGTCGTTTTTTTTTTTTAATAAAGAGATTAGCCAGTGTAGGTCGTTTTTAAAAACCTACATATCATTGGTTTTAAACTACTGGCGATATTAAATCTATTTGTGAACTCTTATTTAATTAAACACGCCGCGTACACTCATTTTCCCACATCTAACATGTAAAATACAAACTTTCAACATCTCCTCCAACATCTTTGCCGCTTACGGCGCTTTCATAGATACTTTTCTACGCGAAGAGTAATAAAAAAACAAGACGCTATATTGATTTTATACCCGAAGAGAAGAAAAAATGAGCATCCTGCATTTGCGACACGTTAAATCTGCTGTGAAAAAACGCGGGTAGTTCCTCGAGAGGTCGCGTCGCGTGCTGAAAGTCACTCTTGAATTTTCCCGTCGTCCCGCGGTACTC
Source organism: Vollenhovia emeryi (assembly GCF_000949405.1). NCBI lineage: Eukaryota > Metazoa > Arthropoda > Insecta > Hymenoptera > Formicidae > Vollenhovia > Vollenhovia emeryi. The sequence goes on along the minus strand of NW_011967160.1, from coordinate 704,058 downwards.
GCGCTCGTCCCGCTGCGCATCGGGCGCGCGGCAGAAAAATACGCGAGCGGAAGATCAATAAAAACGACGGTAACGCGCAAGATATGTCGCCGGCGGCCCTTATCAGTCCAATTCACCCGATTATACCTGCCCGTCGGGCAACCGGCGAGCCTTCTTCGCGGAGTAGCCGCGCTAAGGGAGGAAAAAAAACCGCGTCTTCGGGGGAAGAACGGCGCGGCGCGGCGCGGCGCGCGAGCGCAGGCGTGTCGGAGCGGAATGCGGCGCGCGAGCGAGGCGTAGACGACGTGGCGAGGCGAGGGCGAAGCGCGAGCGACCGCGGCGCTCGGCTCTCGACGATGTCGCTCTTTTGTCCCCGCCGAGGAGGAAAATAGACGCTCGCCGGCCGGTCGAGGAAGAGAACCAATCGAGGAGGGTCTCGCGGGCGCGCGAGGACCACGCGGGGCGCAAGCGCCGCAAGCTTGTCTCAGATGGCGCCGCGGTCGTTTGTTCAACCCCCTCCCACCCCTTTTCCCACCCGCTAGGCCCGAGCTTTCAGCCCTTACCCCCCACCCGTCTCGCCCGCCCTCTCCCGTTCTAGCGTCTGCCCTCTTTCTCGCACCGCGAGCTTGCGCGCGCGGCGAGACGGAAGAAGGGCTTCGCGGTGATTTTCGGAGCGCGGAGAATCCGTCGACGTCGAATCCCTCGGGTAAGTAAATTCACCCTGTGTTCGCCGGGACGACGAGCGTCCCCCCCACCCCCAGGAAACCCGCGACAGAGCGTTCTCCAGCCCGCGAGGGACCCCGGCAGGGCTTCGATCGGTCCTCCTCGCTGCGTGCGAGCTCGTGCCGGCTTCGTCCACCAGCCAGTCGGCCAGCCAGCCAGCCAGCCAGCCAGCGAGAGTATCGATTCGAGCCGGCGCGCCGCTTCTCTCTCTCTCGGGGCGAATCCGCCCTCGACTCGTCGCGCGTCCGCGGAGCCGCCGTTCTCCGAGCCGGGGGTGCCTGTCCGCGAGTAAAGGGTTCCTCCGCGCGAGCCGCGAGCCCTCGGCAGTGCCCGACGACGAGGGAGAGCCCGGCCATTACCGCCCGCGACCGGCCGCGTTACGTTGGATCGAGGGTCCGCCGCGAGCCTCCTCCGGGTGCCGCGAGAATCCCCCGCGGGCGGTCCTTCGTGCAGGTCGGACCGCCGTCGTCGCGATCGATCGATCCGGCCGACAGTCGATCGGTAAGTGCAATGTCACCAATTCGGGGGCAGACTCGGGCTTTTAACCTCGTTGCGCGACATGTCGTAATCGCCGACGTCTCAGCACCCCGCGGTCGGATCCGCGACCCTCTTCCGCCTCCCGCGGTCTACCGAGCGAGAGGAAAAAAACGTACGCGACATCGCCTCGTGCGAGCGAGGCGCGAAAGGGCTCGGCGTCCGGCGATTTCGGACGGAGATCGCCCGGCGGCGAACGCCGCGAAGACACGACGTCCCGAAGCGAGTAGTCGCCGCTGAGAAATGGCCGCCTTCGTGGGGCTGTGACTATTATTAGAAAAGGCAGGCCGGTACGCCGAGACGTGAGTCGCGGGCGAGCGAAGTGAGGATCAGCGCAGCTAATCGCGCCGACACTGGTTTTCCCAACCGATTCGACCGGTGCATCAATTAAATCGGCCGGTCCGTCCGGCTGTCTCTCCTCAATTGTACGCTGTGCATTTCCGGTATAAACAATGGTCCACAAAACAAATTCCGGACGGGCGGTCCGTAGTTCAGCGAGAAATCGGTCCCCCGTGCCTCTGCATATAATCGTTGCTCCTTTTAAGGGAAGAAAATTTAACTGCGCGTTCGACTGTAATTTCGGTCCAACTGGTAACTCGCCGAGCGATCCAGGTCGGTCCAGAGTTCTGAACTCCACGACGAGTCGTATTCGACGAATAGAAATTAAATTCCCCGTTAGTAGAATCCACGCTGCGTCAAGAAGCCTCTGAAATATGCGCGTTTCTCCTCTTGAAAGTTCCCTCCCCGAGGCTTTGGATCGCGAACTCTTTTCGAGAAACCGTTTCAACTAACCGCGTCTTAATTCCAGGAACCTTCCGAGGGCGCGATCGCGCTCGAGCACCCCCCGACCGAAAGCAGAAACGGAAATTTCTCCCATCGGGGCAATCAGTCATCCGACATTCGTCCGCGCACGCACGGGGCCCACGGGGGTTTGTCGTCCGGCGCGAAGGAGCCCTTACGGGGGGAAAAAACACTCGAGTTTTGAGCGTCGAC
>NW_011967160.1:677535-700373 GCF_000949405.1 Vollenhovia emeryi | reverse complement strand
ACTCGAAACTCGAGTGCTTCTTCCGTGAGGAGGGCACGCAATATCTTTTTTTTTTAATGTATCCTCGACACCGCACCCCACACGCAGATCGGGGGATTGCCAGGACAGCCGTACACCCTTTATTGATCTAGAAGGCGGACTCGCGGGACGGGAATTACCTGGGCCGCGCTTGTACGATCCGATTTGAGTCCGCCGGAATATGCGGCCGGCCGCCCTAATTAGGCCTCCCCTCGGATTCGCGTAATCGAGCCGAAATTGTTTTTCCGCGGCGGATCACGGCGAAGATCCGGGAGGGTGGGAGGGGTTGCGGGGGAGGAATAACGGCGCATGCTCGATTCGATACCACTCATATTTATACACGTACGTCAAGAGGGTGGGAGGGAGGGAGGGGAGGGGAGGGGGGAGAGAAAGAGTGAGTTCACGAGCCCTGCGTAGGTCTCTCCTTGAAACGAATCAATACCCTTTGTAGCTTGCGAGAGGTCCTCCGTCCTCGCGCGTCAATATTTATCGTCTCTTTAACGTACGATCAACGCACTACGCGCGAGACCCGCTCCGGGGCGCTTATCAAGGGCCGGAGATAACGATTTACGCTGTCAGTTGCGATTTACCTTTGCCGGTAACACATTACGTCGAGTGCCGAGCCGGGAACTCGCGGGGGAAAATCAGATACGAAAATCAGGCCGAGGGAACGGATATTGTCTGAACGTTTGGGTCGTTCGATAAGTAATTTTCTTAAAGACTCTGGAGAACGGAATTTACATTTAGTTAATTTAATGCCACGCACAATGTAGTCGCCGCTTCGTTCCGCAATTGGCTGCCACCTCGGCGTTTCAATTCCATTTCGAAACGCGTTACAATTAATTGTTAATGCACGGGATCAACGCGACATTACTTATCGAACTTATCTAACGCGATAGATACGTTAAGCGACGGACGTAATTATCTAGAAATTATTCTTCTAACTATTCACCGAGCTACCAATTGTTGTATACGTATTGTTGCCGCTTGTCCAATACTAATGCTCAAGTTATTCTTTTACGTTAAGGTCAAAGAGACGATAGATAAAAAAACATAGTTACCGCTTAGTGTCTATTTGCACTCGTGGTCACTCATGAGGCGAGGCAGATCACGAGACAGCTTTAGACCGTTCTATAGCAGAATTGTGCGTGGCGACTCAACACTGGCTCAAAATGTCTCCCCCGCGGGATCCATAATGTACGGCCGGTTCAGTAGACTAGTCTATAGACGGATGTCGCGGTCTGTTCTAAGGGGGGGACGTGTATTATGTTATGTTAAAACAGATTTAAAACACAGTCACTGATGCGACTTTGAAATCGTGTGCCGTTCGGGCATTGAATCACTGAATCCCCGACAACTTGTGTCAGCAGGTAGCTAGAGCCACGGCATCATGGGTAAGGAAAAGATCCACATAAACATCGTGGTGATCGGCCACGTGGACTCCGGCAAGTCCACGACGACCGGCCACCTGATCTACAAATGCGGCGGCATCGACAAGCGGACGATCGAGAAGTTCGAGAAGGAGGCGCAGGAGATGGGCAAGGGCTCGTTCAAGTACGCCTGGGTGCTCGACAAGCTCAAGGCGGAGCGCGAGCGCGGCATCACCATCGACATCGCCCTGTGGAAGTTCGAGACGGCCAAGTACTACGTCACCATCATCGACGCGCCCGGTCACCGTGACTTCATCAAGAACATGATCACCGGCACCAGCCAGGCCGACTGCGCGGTGCTGATCGTCGCGGCCGGTATCGGCGAGTTCGAGGCCGGGATCTCGAAAAACGGACAGACCCGCGAGCACGCCCTGCTCGCCTTCACGCTGGGCGTGAAGCAGCTGATAGTCGGCGTCAACAAGATGGACATGACCGATCCGCCGTACTCGGAGACGCGCTTCGAGGAGATCAAGAAGGAGGTGTCCTCTTATATCAAGAAGATCGGTTACAACACCGCCTCGGTCGCCTTCGTGCCGATCTCCGGTTGGCACGGCGACAACATGCTCGAGCCGTCCCCGAAGACTCCCTGGTACAAGGGCTGGAAGGTGGAGCGCAAGGACGGCAACGCCGACGGCAAGACGCTCATCGAGGCGCTCGACGCCATCCTGCCGCCGTCCAGGCCCACCGACAAGGCCCTGCGGCTGCCGCTTCAGGATGTCTACAAGATTGGTGGTATTGGAACGGTGCCGGTCGGCCGCGTGGAGACTGGTATCTTAAAGCCAGGTGAAGATAATATAAATTCTGAAAAAAAATAGAATTATTTCAACCGCGCGAGGATCCGCGGAGGAATCTGATTCGGAAAACTGCAAACAATAAATAATAACTGAAATGTGGGCTCCCGAAATGAATTATCATTTATATTTACTCGTGAATCTATAATCTTTAATTCTATAAAGTCCAAGACTTATACGTGACGATTGAAATCCAATTAATACTTCCATTTACTTTAACCATTATTGTCCGTTTAAATTGTTTTTACTGTAACATTTTAAACGAATTAATGTAGATTGTTGAAGATCAATCTAAAAATTACTATTTTTTAAGGTATGTTGGTGACTTTCGCGCCGGCGGCTCTCACCACCGAGGTGAAGTCCGTCGAGATGCATCACGAGGCACTGACGGAAGCCCTGCCCGGCGACAACGTCGGCTTCAACGTGAAAAACATCTCTGTGAAGGAGCTGAGGCGCGGTTACGTCGCCGGCGACTCCAAGAACCAGCCGCCGCGCGGTGCCGCCGACTTCACCGCCCAGGTTATCGTCCTGAATCACCCGGGGCAGATCAGCAACGGCTACACGCCGGTGCTCGACTGCCACACCGCTCACATCGCCTGCAAGTTTGCTGAAATCAAGGAGAAGTGCGACCGCCGTACCGGCAAAACCACCGAGGAGAACCCGAAGAGCATAAAGAGCGGCGACGCCGCCATCGTGATGCTGCAGCCGACCAAGCCGATGTGCGTCGAGGCCTTCCAGGAGTTCCCGCCCCTGGGCCGCTTCGCGGTCCGCGACATGCGTCAAACCGTCGCTGTGGGTGTTATCAAGGTACGAGGAGTTATCGAGACAGGTTTGAAGGCCTGTGCCCACGATGCTAGAACTTGGTCCAAGTTCTAGTTTCGAGAAATGTCTACCCAATCAACTTGTCGCTATTCCATAAAAGCTGCACATTGATTGGCTACACATTTCTCGGAACTAGACCTTGGACCAAGTTCCAGCATAGTGGACACGGACCTTAAGAGATAAGAGCAGGGCTGAGGGCGACTTCACAGTATCTTCTTACTACTCGGACTTCTCCAAAAGATACAGCATTATGACTCATTATTCGCCTTGAAATTAGGTTTTGCCTCTTACGTTTGTTGTAATGGAATATTTTCCACTAAAAATTCCTTGTGTCACGCGTGGGACGAGAGGACCGGCAGTCAAACTTGACTTTTTTTTCGCTTGACAGACAACTGCTTACAAAATACCTCTAGAGCTTATCATAATTTATTGCGCTCTTGAAATCTTTAACAAGATATTTTCGAATCTATTAATTTTTTTACTGTCATGCGTTCCTGATATTTCATGTATAATGAAATTTGTTCGCTATCTACATACTATTTATTTTAAACTTGGATAACTGTCCAAGCGTGTACGGTAAAAGTTGACTTTATGCAAATTATCATAAAATAGTTTCTTTTCATAACGTTAACATTTGTACTCGTTTCCATCAAATAAAATACAAGCTACGCTTCTCTTGATATCCGTATTCTATACTTCAAAAAAGAATTTAAATGTTCTAAAAACAATGTCATTTGTAGAGATACAACGTTCTTACTTTTTCTCAAAAAATCTTTACAAAACACTGATACTTGTTCCAGATAAAATCAAATGTACATTACAAGTATCACTGAATAGTTCTTTAACGCTTCCGCAGAGTGTCACCTTCAAAGACACCCAGGGCAAGGTAACAAAGGCCGCGGAGAAAGCCCAGAAGAAAAAGTAACCATCAAGCTTCCTCGGAAGCTCGCAGTCCGCCGGCAGATGCCCTGTGGAGGCAGGCGTCCCCGCGCAGCAGCAGCAGCAGCAGCAGCAGCAGCAGGGACCCACCGTCAGGATGCAGCATGCCGCCGCGGTGGCTGCCCCGCTCGACTCGTACTCGTCGACTAATACCAAAAGTCATAAGATGTTGTGCTTACCCCCGTTACATTATCCGGTAGTGTTGAACCCGCGCATCTATCCGAACCTGCACATTCAGTTCACCCATGCCCCGCGCACGCCTCACATATGCTAGGGGGAGCGTTGCCCCGCGTCTTACCGCGTTTATCATTAATTACTCGATATTGACGATATGTGTCCGGTATTTACCAGGTACTCAGTTCCCTTGGACTCTGTGTAGTTAGGTTTTTCAATTGATACAACACCGTGCATCAGCAACAACCACGGGATGCCGCGGAGACAGCCGCGCTCGGGATCCTCTCCCGCGATCCTCTCGCGAGAGGAGCGAGCGAGGCAGCGGGTGCATTGCCTCCTCCCCGTCGGGTGTCCCCGTCTCCGCGAGACGGGGGCAGCGATTGAGAGTGCTTAGCCGGGCGCCGTGAACGGCGACGTCGAGGCGAGCGCCGCTGGCTCGCGTACCCAGCAAGACTTCTCTCGATTCTTTTCGAAGGGTTCATTAAGGCTGATTTGTTCCGAGACTTGGTTGCCTCGCTCTCTGTGCGATTAGTTTTATTATACTTATATAAGATATTTATCTACCTAGTTATATAGGGATCATTAGACTATGCTCCCTCTCTTGTCGTCGGCAAGTCGCCGGCTGCCTCCCCTCTCGAGGAGGGAGAACGATCGTCTCCTTAAAGAGGATGAGACATCCGTCGCGAGTCGCTCATGTTGATCTCGGCGCTGTCCCTCCCGCTGACCATAGACGCGCTCTATGACATTGTTTTGACCCTTAGCCAGTATTACGTTGATGTAATAAAAAAAATCTTTAATTGCACATCTCCCCGGGTCTCTTTACTTCCTCCCCGCATCATCATGCAAGTTCTCCCGTAGTTCCGCAACGAATTGAATCCGGCTGCTCGCGATTGCGCGGTTATAAATTATGTGAGGTAGAATATTCTCTTTCCTACACACCTCAGCTCGATCCAAATGTGAATGCAGGCGAGGAAATCGCGTAGGTAGACGTGACGTAAGACGGACGGTTGACGCAAAAGAAGAGAGGCGGGTTTCTAAGGTAAATATAATTTATTCCGCATAAACTCTTCTCCTCTCTTTGTTAACATTACAGCTAGATGTGGTATGTACAAATATATTTAATGCAGTGATCTTACAAGAGTTTTTAGTATAATGCAGGTCTTGGTCAGTCTTTAATTGCCGAGGCCCGTTTTTGGCGGGACGTCGAGCAGACTCAATCCTCTCGTAATCGAACGTGACACAGAATTATATTCGCGGAAAGAGAAAAGAAACGAAACACTTTCTTCGTACATAATCGGAAAATAATCACATAAGTGGAATTCATAAATCAATATATACATACACACACACACATATATATTTATATTATACATAATTTTACCACAGCGCCACTTCTCAAAGTGATTTCTTTCTCACATTCAGCACTACATATATCAATTTCCAGAAACTGAACCAATATGCAAGGTACCTTCATGGTATACCATGCTTGAGTGCGCGATATTTCCACAAACTTACGTAAGGATTTTCGTCTCAGAATGTTCTACAGAAGCTATCAGTGAAATTTTATCGAGCTTCTTGCGAGACACCTGTATAATTTCATGACGTATATACGTATGTGTGTGTATGTATATGTAGGCACTTTTATTCTAACTTACATCGCAATACAGAAAATCATCGGCTTATACAGATCTGTCGGGATCACGAAGCAAAGTCATCACTCCTGCGTGAATCAATTCTGTCAGTGTAATATAATACAATAACGTTCTCATGCACCTGCCGCGTTAATCTAACAGAAATAAAGCTCTCCCGTAGACATAGTCCATGGAATATATTTTATTTCCATAGACATATGTCCACGACCTTTTATTCTTTTCATATTACGTCAACGATCTTATGATACGCAAGAAATGAAGTTGTTTCCAGATCCCCGATGTGTATTAAGACGCAACGTGCACTTCCGTTCAATACTCAATGTGTTCAATATATAAACTGATTGTAACGACATCCGATATCCGTAGACTCACCGATATTCATACTGATTTTGGACTAAGGGAACGTAGTGGCGCGAAAGGTTCGTCGAGCAGATGGAAAATAAGCGTCGAGGAAGGAGAACAGACGGATTGAAAACGGGAGATGAAGTATCCGTTGGGGAAAAGGAAGAAGGAGGAAAACGGGTGTCCGAATTATACAGATTATACAGACGAAGAAAGACACACCGAAGCCAGAACGACTTGGAGCTTCCTATCCTTAATACTCTACCTATGTACAACCCTTAACGCACTTTCTCTCAAACCTCGTAAATGCTAAAGCGACCCACAGCCTCGGTAAATGTACAAACATCCTCGACTTCGGCGTCTCCTACGCGATATACACCCAGAAAGCGGCCCATACACGACGCAATATTTAATTATCGTTACACATAGATATTTTAAGATATGAACAATAATGAATAGTAATGAGCTTTGTAACGCGGTTAGAATTTATATTATGAGATTGACGATGGTACCAATTGTGCTAATGAATTGTATCGTATATAGGCCACTTTAGTCCGTCCACCGCGTATCGCGGTTAATAAAATAGAAGGACCACAAGCTGTTCTCGATTCTCGCAGGCGCGCCGTGTGGACGGCCTCGTCGCTCCCGATTCCGTCGCAATGACCGACAGATTATTCAAGAATGCGCAGGTTTCTTATAGTCATAGATTAGGGCGCTGATCCAAAGATCAGTCTACCGACGACAATCGGAAATTGATGGATCAGAATACAACCTGCCTCGCTCACACAAGCGATTGGATGATAAAACTGGACTTCCCTCTCAGCTATTTTTGCCTCTCCCTTATGTCTAAGGCTGGTGAGTGGGACTATGGTGTTGCGGCCACGCTGGCGGCGACGATTGATTGAAGTTGACAGATATCGTGACCGGGTGTAAAACGGTGTCGGGCCCGGTGTCCGGAATGAAGCTCAGATGGGGTCTGATCAGGGACGCCTCGACCGTCAGCGGCACGTAAAAGGATCCGGCGTCGTGCAGGGCGAAGATCGGCACGCCGTGAGACGTCGAAGACGGCGGCTTATCCAGCCCGGCGCCGTTTGACGCTGGCGGCGAACACGACTTCACCCTCTCCGCCGAGAACCTCTGCTTGATCGAGCTCTTGAACTTGTAGTTGGTCGGCCGGTCCCGGCAGGAGACGGCCCCGGTCCCGGGCGGCGTGCTGTGCGACTGGGTGCTGTGATTGCTGTCGTCACTGACGATCGTCGGCGGCGGCACGATCGCCGGTCGTAGCAGCGGGCGTTCCGAGTCGCCGAACGAGCTCACGCCCGAGCTGGAGCCGTGGTCCGAGTGGCCGCCGTTGGGCTGGCACATCGTCGGAATACTTGTGTGCGAGTAGCCGGCGCCGTTCATCGCGCCATTCATCACTGGCAGCTCGGGGTGCGGGAAGCCTAATCGGTCACCTGGAGCAAATCCGTGCGATTCATTTGCCGAAGCTCCTTTGTACTTTATCAAACTGTATCGAGATTCTAAGAATGACGTATTGACTTGACCGAGTACTAAACATCCATAATCTTCGTGATAGAAGATGTTCATTAGGGTGAAAATTAAAGATTATTTTCTCCTTTCTAGATATGTAAATTACAGTAAACCTGACATATACCACTATTTAGCGTTTCGAAAGGATCGAAAGGATTACACCGTTGTATTTTTGAGGCTACTTATATCTTCCCAATTTATATCGAATAATACGTACTGGTGGCTACAATTTTGTCGCAGTGCTGCTGCAAATGATTGATAAGCTGCACGCAGAGGGCATCCCTCGCGAAAAAGCCCTCGAACTCGATGAGGAAATGCATGGTTTCGCTCAGACACTCCTGAAATCCCAGCTTGTAGTGCTCCGCCGCGGTGGAGGCCGCGGTCGAATGGGACACGCTGTCCACGCTGTCCTCGGGATGCGTGTGCACCGGCGTCACGGGCGAGTGCTTGGTATCTAATTGCAAAATATTGCCAGTTCTGATAATCGAGTATAACTTGTACGTTTGTCATTTTCAGGAAGAGACCATCTCGTCGAGAGAGGACGCGTGTCTACTAGTTCGAAGCGAAACATTGGCTGCTCTTATTGCCAACTCGCGACAATACAATGCGCAACGTTGCGTAATGCATTCTCATCCCCGAAATAATTTTGCCTCTGGGAGATTCGGGAGATTGGGAGGCGAACGGATCGATTGAACGCACGAGCTCACCTGGCCGCAGGCCTTGAAGATACTTCATGTGGCGGATCGCCATCTCGATGATCTCCGTCTTTTCGACTCTGCCCCGACCCTTCTTCAAGTATTCCGCCGGTATGAGTCTGCTCAGATCGGCCAGGCAATTGTTCATACGATCTCTTCTCCGCTTCTCGATGATCCTGTGCGACATCGGATCTTGCTGCAACAAAAATCAAATACGGCCCAATTATTTTAACTGCTCAACAACAACGCTTCGCAGCGGAAGCTTTAAAGTATTCTAAAGCCTCGTCACATACAATTATATAATCATGTACTCCGTCGACGTTGTGTCATTAATATCGTAAAAAAGGAACTTATTGATATGTAGACGAAGGATTCAAATTTCTAAAGCGAGGGAAATGAAATATCAAGGCAATGAGGGCCAGCCACTGAACGTTCGGTGGCGTCAAAAATTTTTAAATAAGGAAGTCAATAAAACGATAAAATAAAATGTACATTTCCAAAATGACTATTTCGCAGATCAGCAAACTCTAAATGTAACGTCGCCGTAATACTCGCCGTAATTTAAATACGCTTGAAGCAACACAAGTACACAAAGTTATAAAAAAAATACTGGCGACGCGCGTGATGCTGAAAGGACTCTCTTCAAAAAGGGGGCGCTCACGCAAGGCGACATGTTCGGGTTTTCGCTTATCTCGCAGTAGTCACGGTCAAGATACGGCCAGACGTGAGACGCTGGGTTCACCGTGTGTATTTATTTACGCGCATATTTCTTACCAATTGCTAATTAATCTCGCACTAATTAAAACGAATGTCGAGTTTCGCAAACAGATAAGGTTTCACGAAGATTTGTTATCCCAATTAGAGTTGTAGCGCGAAAATAAAATGCGCGATCACGCTCGGAGCAATCTTCCCTGGGCCACCCATGAGTGTCTTAAAGTAACGGCGCTCGTCGCGAACGAAAGAGAGAAAGAGAGAACGTAATTACGCTATCGCGCGCGAATTAAAACGCGTTTATCGTCTTTAAAGGTCGCGTCGCGATTCGTCGCCCGAGCGCAATTATCTGTACGTGCCGCATGTCACGATCTCGAGGCACGTATCACGGTTAGTTAGGTAACCGCTTAATTCGCCGAAATGTTCGTCTATCGCGCGAATATGCGGAAAGATAACGTCGGACGATCAGTCGCACGGAGCAACGTGATGTAACGGACAAATCTCGCGCCCCGCGACGAAATTGCGCGCGAGGACGCGTCCCCCGATAATCTTGAATTTTGTTTTTTCAAGCTCTTTAAATGAACCTAAAACACGCCCGTACCGAGCGTCACGGATGAATGAACGGCCGCGGTCACGAGGCCGATCTTCCGCGAGCGATCGGAAACTTTAAGTAATTTGCAATTCATATGTTACACAAACCTACGACGCCCCGCGGGCCAAGTTCGCGCTGTTTATTTTGAAGGTGGTGCAACGTCGTGCAATCTTTCTGATTTTTTTCTTTTCAAATTATTATCTGCACCGCGCCAAGTCACCGTCGGATCTTACGTAACTCAATTCTCGCTGCAAAAGCTCGAGTCGCCCGACCTGGGGAGCAAACAACCACGCTTTATGCCTCCAGATAATCACAATTTGCTCTCGCGGAGATAATCGAAAACCGCAATTCGAGCGCTACTGTCGGGTCCGTTTCAAAACAAATTTTTACAAGAGAATGGAACGCGCGATTCAGCCCGCAATTGTGCGCTCGAAATAGCGAACGGACAAAGGCGACGTCACAATGACGTCCCGAGGCTCGTGGCTCACTTACGAGCGCGTAAAACGTATTCGCGAATCGCGGTAACGTAACGCCCGTTCCTGGCACGCGGCCAACGCGGCGTTTTCCATGGAACTCATTCATGCGAAATTACGCAAGCGATCGGCGCATAAATCGGCGCATCCCGTCCGGAGCGGAATGCGCGGGGAAGCAAAGCGACCCGTGAGTCAAGATGAAATAGCGATTTTTCCACGTGGAATCATAAGGACTGCTTGTGCGAAAACTGAAGAACTATTAATAATTGTAATAATTATAATAGTACCGTAACAGTATAACACTTAATATATAATAGTTATTAATTACAATGAATTAAGGGGACATCTTATAAAAAACAGAGTCTGCCTTTAAGCATTTCAGGCGTTACACTTAGAAACTACTAGAGGAAAGTCCTCTATTACGAGACAGGATTCTATTACGAGACAGTAGGTTTTCAACGTTCAAATTCAATGACAAGTCTTCTTCTCGCAACGATTACGCGATCGAACAATAACTTTTCCGCTAAACAGATTTCAACTCCAGGGGCAATAAATTCACGGTAAAGCCAACAGATGACGCCTATTAATTTAGCAGAAACTCCGCAATCTCATAACAGGAGACTTTCCTCGATACGTGAGACTGTGATTTCGCTTGTAGTTTAATTATTCGTTACATAACATAATTTGCAAATTCGAGCAGACTGCCTTTCGCACGAAACTCCATCAGATTGTTCGTCGTATTTAATCGCGCTGTCCTTTCGAAGAATCACGCGGGTATAAAGAGAGCCGGGGCCCCAAGTTGAACGGAAGGATACGTTCCGAGCACTCTAATTCCTCGCCATTGCCCATTCATCTTTCCCGTCCCCGCGGTAGGGAAGGTATCGATTTCGCTCGATCAGATCGGCGGAAGCGTATTCACCTCTTTATTCAAGCACCGTCTCTTCCTCGGCGGCGGTGAATGCACCGACGCGTCGACGTGGCTGTTCGTCGGGTAGTACTGCATGTTCAGGATGTTATCCATACTATGCGTGACCATCCTGCCTCGAGGGAGATCACACGAGGTTTTCGAAAACGATCGCTCTTCAAGCTCGAGTCGCCGTGCTTCCTTTAAATACCCGCGCCACGTGCGACAGATACACGTGGGTACCGTGCGAACGTCAACTTCCGTAGGTAAGTATCAGAGGCCCCCCGTCACGCAGGCGAGAACTCTCGTGAGGGGAAACTCGACTCCCGAACTATTTCCTCGCGAACAGCCCGCGCAAATGGTTCGCACTGTCTCGTGCAATTGCGCCGGGGTACTTTTCCAAGTTTGCACCAAAAACGGCCGTTCCCGGTCCAAATGAGTCGCACAACGAAACACGATTTGATTTTACAGTCCACAGCTAGTATCCTTCGACACTGACCAATTGCCGGATTATTACCGGCGGCGTGTTTGCGTAAGTTATTGTTACTCCAATTTCACGTACAGTTTTACGCGTTCGGCAACGTGGCAATGTATTTACAGTCCCCCTTTGTCTCCCGATTTCTTTTTTTATTTATATGCAAAGACGTGTATATAGTCTACATGTATATCTTCGAGAGTTAAAAGCACCACGCGACTTCTCGAGATCCAGCGCGAGATCGGCCGACCGCTCGAACACTCGGGGTGCGCCGCTCGCTCCCGTTATCGAACAAGTGCTGTGCGTGCTCGCGAATCGCAGGCGCGCCGACGACTACGAGCCGCGAGCGACGACACTCGAGTTTCTTCAGCTATCAGGGAGGGAGACGTCACGGCGTATCGCGCCGCGCCGCGCCGCGCCGACGGCGATGAGGAGGCATCACGTGTCGGAAACGCGATGCATTACGCCCAACACGTGAGGCAACACGCGTCTCTCCGCCGCGTCACGTCACGCCGAGCCGGGGGTCTTGCTGTTTCTGGCTTTGACCACCGCCAGTCCCTCCCCGCTTTCCTTCCACGGCACCCTCCGCGTATCCGATCGCGCCGCTGTTTGACCTCCCCGAATTACCACGCGGATTTTCGCGCGAAGCCTCTCTCGGCTGTATTTTCCGTCGATCGTGCGAACGAGGCGACCGCTTACGAATAATTTACGAATATTTACACGACGTTTCTAAGAAAGACCTCGATTTGTTTAGCAGGACATTTTGCGGCGCGCAGTTCTACGTAAAATCAATTGCGTTAAAGAAACGTTATTCCTTCGGCGATTTAATTTCTTATATTAATTATTATTGTAATTATAAATCACCTTGAAAATAACCTTTTTTTTTTAAAAAAAAAAGTGAAACAAGACGCCAAGTACAAGCGCCATCCAATCAAGAGTTATGTAATTTAATACATTTTTATTGTTCCTACAAAAGTAATGATATCAAATTGCGCCAATAAAAATGGATATTTATACAAACTAGATACTTAATTATTTTTTATATTAAAATGTTATATCCAAACAATCGAGCATAGGATTTTACCGAAAGAAATAAAGGAGACAGTAATATAAATGAGACAATTGTGATTATAAATGATAAATTGACGGGGCGTCTTGTGAGAAAGAGTTAATTTTACTAATGTTTCCCGGACATCAGCATATTTGAGAACTGTTATACATGTGCGAGAATGTAATTTCGCACATATTAATTATTCATTGTATCACATAATTATTTTTATTAATACGTAATTACTTGTTGTACCTCATTTCAGCGTGTTCGTACATTACAAAAGAGGGCAATTTTCGAATTTATTGGAGCAGGAGATGATTATTTAATCAGTCAAAGGAACTCGTATGCATGTCAATGTAATTTATGATGTCAAATATATTCTTACACGTATACATATTCCATTACATAAATCTGCCCAAATACATTAATTGAATTAATTAATCCTAACATACATTTGTATTCGCGTCCCTGTGATTGTATATTTAATTGTTACCTTTTCGCCAGCGCCGACACATATTATAGTCCATTTAACAAAAGGGCCGGTAATTAGTATTGATAAAATAAACCAGATGAGATGCGAGTAATTAAATATTTAAAGGCGAAAGAACATTCAGCTAATAATTTAGTTAATAATAAATTATGCTTTAGTTTATCCCGAATAATGTAGAGAGAATAATTAATATTTCCAAATAATTACTTATAAAGTTATGCAAAATTGATGCAAAACGTGCACGAAGTAAAAAGCGCAATCCCTTTCTTTAAATCAAATAAAAATTTCAGTAACTCTCACAGACACAAACCAATGTGTACTCCATTTAATAAAATGCTTATTATGTCAAAATAGCTCATACATTCCGTAGTTGAATATTATACATATTATTAAGTCAGATGCTTCCAAATCCCGGAATGTCAGATTTTTGTCAATTGCGTGTTGTATAACTTCTCCTTCGGTTTGATATCCGGTTAAATAGATGGTGATACTGGTTGGAACAATACATTGAACAATAGTAACATTCAAATTGCAATGTTTTAGTCATCTTGAGTACATATGTGGCCACTATACTATAAGGGATACGATCCGTGATCTCTCTTATGTGACGGTCAAAGCATGCCTTTCCACAATTACAGCAATATTTCGCTTCATCTAAATATCTTACCAATATAGCTGGTATTTTAGCTGCGACCTGTGCTACGCTATAAGATGAATTGGAATCATTATTCGGACTTGTGGATTTCATACTTCGAGGAACAAACAACAGGAAGAAGCAACACACCTTTGATTTATGATTACTCCAGCTGATAATTCCACAAGACTTGGCATCTTCAAGTTACAAACGTAAGAAATGTGATTGTTCGGAAACGGATTGTGCGAAATTTGTGCAATTTGCACGTTCAGTTCGGCAATACTTACTGGTAAATACGATAACTCGTTGAAACGCACGTCCAACACGGCTAAATGTTTCAGATTTTTTATACTTTGTGGTAAATATGTCAACTTATTACAAGACACTATCAATATTATTAACTTATTTAGCTTTGTGACTTGTACGGGAAACTTAGTTAACTAGAAATAATGATAAATTATTTTTTATTTACCATTTAATCTCATAATATCAACTGGATCGTGGTAACTTACCGAATTTCCACTTAAATTTAGAGCAAACAAACTGTTCTGAGTGGAAGTTTGTTCTAGCCAGGACCAATCTTCTTGTGCTCCGAGATTATTGTCTGATACATCGAGCTCTTCAAGTTGAGGTAAAGTGCCAAAATTCTTTGGTATAAAAGAGATTTTCATGCTTCGTATGTTTATACTTTTCAGACATTGAAGCAATTCACAGTCAAAGAAGGAATTTATATTACAGATTAAGAACTTTTCTATATATCGCTTTAGCATTAGTGTTTTCATATCTTCTAGACCTTCCTCGGATGCATGTCTCTTTCGCGACATTGCGGAAAGCTATTTGGATATAAATTTGAAACAGAATGTCAGGTTTATAACATTCAAGTGTACGATTTAATACGCAAAGAAAATTTCGCAAGTTGACAGCTCCAGATTATTAATTTTCTCTAGATTATCTTGTATCTTTTATAATCATGTCAGAAACAAGGAGATGTCAAACTTATTCTACTTTCTTTTCTCTTTCTCCATTATTAATATATAAATTATTCCGACAACGCTTGTGTTGTGCTACTTTTTAAAAAATTGTAAAATGTGTACTTTCTTCAAAATGACACGAGAACTGCGCGTTTTATTGTACTTCGCTATACAAATCAACACAAGACGTTGTTTTACTGTACTTGAATTTAGAAAATCAAACAGAGTTATACGATTAGAAGAGGAACATGTTGTGTAATATCCCATTACCTTGTTACTCCTATCGCTCTTGCAAAAGGAAATAGCAGACTTCCTATCGATCGTTAATTACGTCTCGAGTCTTCAACATGAAAGTTGGCCAAGTATTCGCGAACCTTGACATTACTGTCGTGTAACTTCGTTACTGTTTATTGTTTCGTACGTCGACATTGACGGAATCGAAGCTGAGACGGTGTTGAAGTCAACGTTCTAGGTTAAAAATTATTACCCGAGATAAACAACACAATAACGTTAAACTCTTTTTCTAATTTTATTATTCTCGTGATCTACACATCGGCGGAATTGTTAAGTGGCTATTGAACGTGAATGACGTCGAAAACTAAAAAGAACTACGTTAAAGTTTGTATTTCAAGTAAGATAATATGCGTACATGCTGTAGAAAAAAACAAGTGCAAGAAAGAAAAGCACGGGACTAAACTAACTAGCTTCTCACAACTAAACTACTCCTTAATCAGCAAAGGTTAGTAAATTTACAAGATTCGCGCCTTATTAAAGCTTGGCGCGAAATACGATTATCCGCTAACGGCTAGACGTCTCTCGTTAACTCAGCATGTAACGTCATTAAATATTTCTCTGATTAAACATTAACAATATCGGTAACATTAGCAGAATGTCGTCATTACGTCTTTACAAGCACGACGCGATGACATCATTAAAATGTATTAGAAAGTCGTAAACGACATGGCGAGACGGATTTAACTGCATTACTTTATGATTTATTTACTATCTTACGTTGTAAAAGCGCCTTATATTTCCTCATGAATCAGTCCTTGCTTTTGACCAATATGCGACGTGTCTCTCACGTTTGCTGCTATCTATCGAACGTTCGAAGTCCACCGAGATAGATCCGTCGTAGAAAATCCGGCAAAGAGGTCCAATTAATCTTGATCTAATTTTATAAATATTGTAGTCTATTTAAAAACGTTCTTATCGTTCAATAATTTGTCGGCCACGAGCTAAATTAAACATCTGCTGGAAATAAGATGCGGAGGAAACTAATAGAGAAATGAGCTATCGTTGTCAGTCACACATGTCTAACTTAGAATACGGTGTATGTATTATCAGTTAAAAATGATCGACGAACCGAGGTCGACGCATGTAATATAAAACATAATATCCGCTAGCATGAGTTTGTTTTCTCCAAATCTGACGTACTTTCCTGCACTCCTTCCGCAAAGTAAACGAATCGTGCTGTCCTTATCACATTTGCAAAAACACACAAAACGACGTGGCAAAACGTATTTCAGTTATCTTTCGCGCTAATCTCCGCCAGCGCCGAGTTATCGTCATTTCGGTTACAAAGTCTGATGTGATATAAGTGCGGATAAACACATAATACATTTGCGATTGTAATTTCAATAGCGAAGTACGTGATTCGAAATCGAAATTATGGCAATGCGTGTCTCTTAAAAATTAACCGTTGTAAGATATCATCGATATATTCTGCTGTCGTTATTGACTCTCATTTGTATTACAAATTAGGGAGACTAAAAAGTTAAAGCGGTAATAAACTCAAATGTAACTTGACGTGCCGTGGGCGCGGGAAGACGCGAATGGCTAAAAAACTATTACACCGAGAATCTTTCCTCTCGACGTCTCGCGCGAATTATCGCACTCCGATTAACATAATCGTCGTACAAGCCGCGCCTTACGTAGACTGTAAGACATCATCAAGATATAGCATCAATAAATTGTAATATCGCCAATTATCGAATTCTCTCATTAAATTATAATTCTGCAAACGCAAACATCCGCGAAGCCATGATAAGCCCCGCGATACAGAATACCGAGGCGTGTCGGGAGAGAACGGCGGGCAGTTATTTGCACATTGACCGGCGATCGCCTCGAAACAGTGAGAAGAAGTCGACAGAAGAAATCCGACGACGACAACGACGGCGGTGGAAAAAAAAAGCGGCGCGAGAACCGCTTTAACGGGGTCGAGTTATCGGCGTGCCGGATATAACCGGTACTCGATGATCTCTGCGCGCTCTCGGCATGAAAGCTCGCATTATGACCGAGGGTTTATCGCGCGCGCTGACCGCGGTGGTCCAGCCAGTGTTTTTCAAACGATAACCGGGCATCACCGGATCCCAGCATCTCGGCGACAACAACCGCGGTCGAAGCCTCTTATCGTCGCTCCGCCTCGGGCGCGAATCTACTTTTGTTTCGACGATCGCCGATACGTCGCGCCGAGCTCGACTCGTTAAAGTCCACTTTTAACGTAATTCCCCTTTGAGAGTTCAGGATAGTGTTTTTATTTGTAATCTTATGTGTAATACGGAAATCACTTGAATCACACGTACTTAAATCATTCACACGTTAAAATACAAGTGCACGGAGAAAACGATTTCTTTGGATTTAATAAATCTCGTTGTATACAAACAAATCATTTGTTTGAAACAAAACGTATATTCTTTGCGATCTAAATGATATTATTGTTTCATTCAAGCAACATTATCGTTTGATAGAAAATATGTGAAAAAATGTACACGCATACATCTTTTTCCCTCTACATTATAATTTTCCCTTCATTAGAGGAAGAAAGATAAACACCGAATTAGTACACTACGTTCAGTTATAAAGAATAGACCATTAGATGATTAGACTGCTTCTGCTGATGCGGTCGCTTATCTCTTGGCCGCCGTGATTTTACTTATGAGTTCGGCGGCCATTTAGTGGCAGCATCGAACTTTATAGGCGCCTGGTCAAATAATATAATTGTTTAATTGAAAGGTATTACTTGAAACAGCAGTATCTTTTCTATCAAATAATAGAGATTGTTTGAATGAAACAACAAAATTTTTATTCAAACAAATAATGTTTCGTATAGGCATACGTTGTTTCAATGAAACAAATCTCGATCAAATAAATGGGAATACTAAATCCAAAGAAACCCTTTTCTCTGTGTAGAAATGAAATTGTGGATCTTGACAGAATTAAATTTACTTTTCGTGCCTTGTGACAACGAAAACTAATCAAAGATTCAAAAATGTGTAAAATAATATATGTATATTAAGATACATGCATATGTGTGAAAGTACAAAATAGAATCTTATCCTGAACTCTGGCGCAAATTGTAGATCTAATGTGGTCTTTAATTTGATTGTTAAAACAAAATAAAAAATCTGGGATATTACGAACATAGTATTATCTTCACAATTTCTCTGTGCCTATCGTTATAACGAAGTTTTAAAATATGACTTTCGTTTAAAATGGTGTAAGTTGGGTCGAAAGACGCGAAACTTAATTTAAAGTATTCTATAAAATTTTCAACGGTTACGATTTAAGTTCCCGGATTAATTAAGATTTAACGAACCTTACCTTAGAAATTGTGCTACATATTTTAACTTTAGTAACGCCAGGATAAAAAAACCGCTGCAATATCCCAAGACTCTAGCACCCCCAAATTATCATATATAAAATCTGTGATCTGATTCTAAAAGAGCAAGAGTTTTGGGGAAATTTAATTGTCGCATATCAAATGCATAAGAAACATTCCGGACTTGTTTAGGGGCCAAGCTATTTCTTTCATTTTTTTAACAGATTGTTGAACATTCTCTTAATTAAATAAAATATTATCAAGACACACACACACACACAAATGCGTGCGCGCGTCAACGAGGTGCACCTTACACGAGGAAAATTCAACCCGCTCGTGCAAATCGGCGCATGGCGCTGTCGCGGCGTCTATATTTAGACGCAAAAATAAATTCCTCGACGCACCGTACGCCGGAGCAGCCTGCAGATCGACGACACGGCAAGTTGGCAAAAAGCGCGAGGAGAGTTCATCTCGAGGCGGACCTTCGCAACTTCGCGCCCGGTGACGCCGATGCGGTCATCGGGCACTTTCCTGTTACTTCCACATCCGCTATTTACCTGCGCAGCAACTCCGCGGTATTTCTTTCCCATCGGAATCGTTACGAGGAATCCGCCGGCGGATTTACGACCGTCGTGTATAATTTGTGTCGCGCCCCAGATAGCGGACGGCGTTTCCCGTTCCTTCGACCGCCGGGTATTTTTGCCCGTCGGTTGCGAATGCAACCTTGAAGCCGCGAACCATCGGCCGGCGTTAAATGGTATCTCCATAAATTAAGATTTATTCGGCGGGCAGAGAGCAATGTCGAAACCTCGGTGATCGAGAGCTCTCGGGGCCTTGAACGGCACTGCGAGATGTACCTCGCTCGCGCAACACTTACACTCATGTAACACATGACAGCGGGGATTTTTTTTAAATTAAAATACATTTAAGATGCGCCGCGTGATCCCGAAAGACGTGGGCAACCGCCAGCATCTCTCCGAATTTTTCGTGCCGATTGACCCAACGCGGCTGGCCCTCGATGCCCCTCGAATAAGATGTTAATAAAAATACCAGGCGTCACAATCGCAGGAAGCGCGATTTATTTCAATTTAATGTTTCGTACAAGCATATGGTGTTTCAATGGAACAAATTTCAATCAAATAAATAGGAATACCAAATCCAAAGGAACCTTTTTCTCTGTGCGATCTTAAATGTTCAACTTTCCGGCGATAAAAGTCTATCGGTTTCGTGCTGGTAAATGAAGCTCACCTCTTTAGTTTACCGCATTATCTATGCGATGACTCAATATTTTTAATTACGATTTAACATTCGAGTTTTTTATCAGGCACTCTCGGCTCCCTTCGACCGACCAGTCGACCGGCGATAACAAATGACTCGTTGATATCACTTGTTTGCCGAAACCTCCCTCTCGCGTGGCGCGTAACTTAACGAACGGGCGCGAAAGACCGATGGCTCATCGGATTGATCTGCACGTTCGGCTGACGTCGCACCCCCGCGCCGGGTAACAGTCGCTCGCACGAGACATTAGCGTGGGAGACATTAGCGCGAAAGGAGCGTTACGGCCACGCTAATCGCGGATGAAGCACACGCGTCGGCGGATAAACACGTCTTGTTTTCACCAACCGGCGAACGGTGACGCATTCGGAAATGCGTGCTATTTTTGTCGCGCCGTCGCGTGTCCGAGCCGAATCACGCTCCCACGCGAATATAAGTATGGACGAGCGAGGAGAATTTTCGTACAAGTTTCTACAGCGACTGTTTAACCCCCGGAGGACCCCCGAGAACGGTCCGACCCTCTCAGGCAGACCAAGGGGTCGGAGAAATATGGCGAGCCGAAGAATATGACTCTCTGACGTCAAAAATAACATGTTTCATCAGTAATGACAGACAAATGGTGCTTTTTGTTGAAAAATATGAGACATTTTCAAATTGTAAATAAGTATTGAAATAACCATAGCGACGTGCAAAATAATTAATGCAGCCCGTGCGCGTTTGCGGCCAAGTTTTATTCAGCTTTGATAAATTAACTATGAAATAAATTTTTAAACTTGAATTTGTATACATTTAGCTCATCGGTGTAAAAAAAGGGAAGGGGAAAGGTCCCGCGCGGTGCATTTTCTATGAAAGCAAACGAAAGGAGCAGTGTATTTCCCACAAATTTACCGAAAAATGTTCGTTGAAAAATGTATGATAAGGAAATCGCGGCGTCGATAAGCCACGTGCCCCGGCCTAATTTGCAATGAAAATGGTTGTTTGTGCCATTTAAACGCGACCGTGGGGCGCGCTCGGTATGCAAATCGCTTTACGTGACACTCGACAAGCGTTATTTGGATACCGCGAGTCGGCTATTATTGGGCTCGTTCACGTGATGTTTTCATGAGGTGTTGAACAACGCAAGAGGCGAGTAGGCTTCCCGTCGCATTCCGCCGCGGGAAAACATTTCCACTGGCAAAAGTCCGAGAGAGCTGGCAGTAACCCTGCTCATCATAATTAATTAATCCAATCGATGATAATCAGATCGAATCGTTTATAATCTATAAGCGCGATAATTAGTCTGCCGAGTGCGTGCAGCTATAATTATGCGAGCGCAGTTGAATTTATTTTAATACGAACGCGCATTTGATATACAGAATGACTAAAATATAAGGCGTTTGAGTTTGGCATTTGACCCCTGCGAATTCATTATGAAACCTGCGCGCGGGGATCATTTCTTCCGCCGCGGAGAACTTCATTTAGAAGAAACGGTAATGGTGCCCCGACCATAGACATAGTATATGTATATAGACTGCGCGGTCTCTACTTTACTCGCGTGAAAACATGCGCCAACTTTAGAAAGAGATAGCTGGTGTCCGACCGTATCTTTATCTTTGTCGAAATGAAGTAGTGGGGGTAAACAAAAGAGCAGAGGAACGATAGATAGACAGAGAAAGAGCTACGACGTAAGGCACTTGTTTCTTTCTCAGGTGTGCAAACGTCTGCAGCCACAATGCGCAGTCTATATATACTATGTTTATGGCCCCGACACACAGTCTTGTTCATTAATGCCTGGACTATGTTACAACTAGTAGGTCCACTCGGTCATTTGTTTCGTTTTGCGTCGATCCCTTCTGCGCATCCGGCATTGCTCTGGGCAGACCAATGAGAGAAAAGTTGCTTGTGTGGTGGTGTGGCTTTGATGAGTACGTATACACACACACACACGTGGATCCTGCGGAATACCACGTGATCGGGAATTGCAGTTGAATAGTAATAAATAGGGTTGTATTTTCGGAGGTAGGCACGCGTCACTTCTTAATTTTCGGCGTGAAAAATAACGGGCTAGGACTAGAGACCAGGATTCGAATCTTCCGCTTGCCGGGCGAATGCTCGCATCCTTCCCTGCGCGTCCAGGAATGACACTCACCGACTTGAGATTTTGTAATTATTCACGAACGAACTCCTCAAAGGAGTAAGCTCAGCAGGTGTATCCGCGAGAAAAATATCTCGAGAAGCGAGTGATTAAACCGGCTTCCGTTTTCGGAGCTACTCTTGCTACTACAAACTATTCAGGTCTTGCGCGCTAATTAACTCGTCATTTACCGTCAAACTTTCTTAATCAGGTCAATTTGAAATGTACGCCGAGAGTTTCGATGTTACAACGATCACCTCCTCAAATTTTCGTTTCTCACGCCCGATATATGGCTAGAGTTCCTTTCCGACACCATTTTCAGACGCTTCTCAAACCAATTTAGTGTGCAGTTTATCAACACAAAAATAAATTTAAGTCAACAATAAAAAACTTTACTTATATAAATATTATTATTAATAAAGAAACCTACGAAAGATAATGGTAAGATACAAATTTCCTCATTAACCTGAAATACACGGTGTCCAAACTCGCGCTTGAGGAACCCCACGTACGCGATGCAGCGCTTGTTTACGCGTATATGTATATTTAACGCTATTATCGTGTCGGTTCATAGTACGATTATAACCCCCGATCGGCTATCGAGAGAGCGCCGTTATCGACGCCATTAATGGCCATCGCGCGAAGTCCACTGCGCGATATATTCAGCGAGGCCGGGTTATCCGATTCGCGGAAATCTCGGAATAATCGCGGCGGGACTATAACGTCAAAAGCCCCCGGCGATATTGCCACCCGCCTCTAACACCCGCCTCGCGCGTGACGTAAGATGACGTCATGACCCTCGAAACGCGGATCATCTCGTCAAGATGTTTGATCGTTAAAGCCACCCTTGTGCACGCATAAAAAAAACCGTCAAACAAACGTTCATAAGTGTGACCATGGACGTAGGAAATATCTGGACGAGGCGTAAGGTATCCTTACAGATGCGGGAAGTTAGCTCTAAAGGGTGAAGGGAATCTATCGCCACGGCCATTTTCTAACAAAATTTGCGAAATTTTAGTGCTACCTTCTTACCCGCTATGTTCCCCTTTTTCGATTTTTCAAGAAATTCAGATAGTGCCACCTCTTCGCTGATTATGTTCGCCTGAAGTAAAACTCACGTAATTCGCCTGATACTTTGCCTGTTTTCGACCTTTTTTA
>NW_011967160.1:671206-675369 GCF_000949405.1 Vollenhovia emeryi | reverse complement strand
AATTTTGGCGTTTTAAAGAATGAAATTCTCGAAATCCAATTCTTGGAATTTTAGATAGTGCCACCTCTCTGCTGATCATGTTCTCCTGATACTTTGCCACTTTTCTCGGTTCTCGATTTTCGCGATTTGAAGGTAGTCGATTCTCTATGTTTTTCTATGTTATTGTATGAGACGGAGAGAGAAGAGACAGAGAGTTGACTCTGGTTAACAATTAACCAGAAAATGAAAAACTGGGCCGAAGAGAAAGATTAAAAATTGAAGATGTTGAATTAAGTAGCTCGCATTTTTGCATGCAGTTTTTTAATTAATCCGATTAAATTGACCTGCACTTCATATTGATCCTTAAATAGAATTTGTATGACTTGTCTGTACGCGAACCAATTATTTTTTACGTGAATTTTACTTCAGTTGTAATCAAGCTATCCGAGTCGATGAATACGGAGCGGTAATTCTAAACCGTGTTCAGTCGTGACAAACATCCGCCCGAATCTGTGCATTATTAATCAGGTTAATGAATTATTCGTAGAACAATTCATTTACCGCAGAACTTCACCTTTCGACATGTTAGACTAGTCTAAGGCTGCTTTCCTTTTAGGAGACACAATCGACACAAGTTAACACACTCGAGCACAGTTTGCCACTGTGAAATGGCGAAGATTTAGGCCCGGTTTCACTAAACGTTACTTAACATTAATCTCAGTTTAATTCATGTTTGTCTCTTTGTAGAGTAACAGTTGGAAAGAAACAAAGAACGAATTAGGCTAAGCTTAAAATTAAACGACGTTGGTGAAACCAAGCCTTAAAGAACAAGATTTTAAGAAAAGGTTCTGTCGAAAAAAGATTCTATCGAAATATTCCGGTGCGTTCTTCGGTCAAAAACACATTCTGACTCTTCTCCCGAGAAGAGTCGAAAAGTATCGACTGAGTTTGAATTAACTTCTAAATGGAAAGCGACATGTGTCGATTAGTGTTAAAAATGTCGACTGTGTTCTCTAACAGAAAAGCAGCCTACGTAAATAAGTGAAATTTATCTGTAAAATTAATGCATTTAATTAAACGCGCAGAGTTTATGTCGATCTATAGCCAGATGGAGTCACTGGCAAAGCATAAGTTGATAAAAATAAGAGGATCGAATCTGAACAATCCCAGGGATGGCTCGTAATTTACGTCAACTTCGTCATATAGTCATATCCTGAAAACCGATGTAACTTCGATTCTCCAGTCGAGGAATGTCTCACATATTTGTTTCCACGATTCTAGTTACTTTTACGTTGGTAAAGATTTCTTCTCTTTACGTTACACGTACCTTTGTTCGCACAACGACAATTTTCCGTGTATAGAAAAGTCTAAAATTTCATCTAGCATTGCATCCGGCTTTCAGCGACTGACATAAACGGTGATAGTTGCATTAATACTGTAGAGTAAAAACAGCTGATTGGTCAGACGTGAGTCCCCGTAGGCGAAAGTCAAACAGCACGTAACACGTGCACAGGCATGGAGAGAGACAGAGAGAAAGAGCGAGAGAGAGAGGGAAGAGGAGAAAGAGGGAGATACGAAGAAAGAAAAAAAAACGGAGCGCGATAAATGCGTATCGCGGCACGCGTTGAGTCACGCGGTAATTTCGCTCGCTCGGTGCCCGATGGCACGTGAAACTCGACCTTTATTCCAGAGAGCTCATTACGGGCAATTAGACGAAATCAGAGGCCGTCCCACCGCGGAATGTCGCGCGAAAACTTTACGGATCGCGAGACCGACAAAGCGTTTGCGTCTACAACCTTAAAAGCGTTAGCGTCCAATACTTTAAGCACTTTAAACAGTTTTCGCTCGCAATTGCGGCGCGATCAGCCACGTCACACCTGTTTGCTTATTACCCCGCGAAGTATTTTTCCGTTCGTCGTCAGACGCACTCGGCTACGTACATTTAATGTGCGTACAAGTTTCGTCCTATCGCGCCGAGCCACTTTATCTCACGCGACGTTTGGGTGTTATCTAGTACGTTGCTATGATTACTTATCGCGTGTAATTACACGAGATTAGAAATCGAGCGGGGGCAAAAAAAAAAGCATTATCGTTAACTCGACGCGAGAGGCGCACACGTCGTCACGTTTAATTCGATAAACAGGAAAAATCGTTTCGCTCCTAATTGGCTCCGCATATGTAAATACATCGCGATATATCGCCCGCACGAGGCTGCCTCTGCCAAACGGATCTCTCGATATAGCCCGGGATTAAATGCGGCCCGCGACGAATTTAACTTGGAAGACCTAACCGTTACGACAAACGTGTACACACGTACTCTAATTTTGGCACGTTTGCCATTTGGATCAACGACTTCTCATTTTCAACGTTTCGCTGCGACACTGAGATGCCGTAGGAAACGATATTCGCGATTAGAAGCGACATATTTACTGCTTGCTCGCACGATACTCTTCAAGTTCTAAGGTCGCGCATCTCGGTGTGCATTAGGAAGACTGATAGAAAAAAAAGAAGGGGAGCACGACGCGCTTTTGAGAGAAATATTAACTCATGGTTCTCGATAATGTCATAGTTTTCGAAATACCTTGCCGCCATCATTTGTAAAAATTTTAAATATTCTCACAGCAAAATTAAAACCTATTTAAAGACAGAGTCAATCGTGTATACAAAATTTTTTAATTATCAGAAGTGGTGTGAGGATTTTGAAGAAATATGATACTTTAGAAAAAGCTGAATATGCCATTGTATAAACCTTTGCTTTAACTTAAACTTTTGCTCAAAGCATTGTTTCGTATTTCTTACTGTTCCCACGACGTTAATTAGAAACGATAAAATTAGAAAATTAATTATTACGAAAATATTACGAAAAGACCGAGTTCGATGTTTTTCAAAGGAACGTTACACATGTGCGAAAGTGCGTATAAAAGAATATGTGTTATATTAATATATGTATATTAATATAGTCAAAGACTCATCGACGCGTTCTTTGTAGCATCGGCAAATCAGTGCACGCCTGCTGAATTTGCCGTATAATTTTCCGCATAAATTTTTCACTCCACGTACGTATAGTTTAAATTAAATTCATTACTTTTCTCGCTTAACGTTCGCCGTGTCCCGTTGACAATTTTCCGCGATCTCTGAAAATAAGATCTCGGAAATCGAGGCACACGCCGTGCTAGTTAAACGAGATGCGCCCAGGCTATTCCTTGCACGTGACGCTCGCTGCTCGAGCGTTATTTGGGTCGCGTGCGACCGTCGTCACGGCCCGATCACTTTTCCACGAGTGGTTTTCTGGTCACGTCATTCGTTTCCAAGAGCGTCGTCGCCACGTGATGCCGACGACTTGGATATTTTATGGAAATAAGCGGAGGCGGAGGACGCGCGCATAAACGCCTCGGGCGTTTCAAACGAATCGGCACCAACGGAAGCGGAAACTCGTCTCAGACTCGCCAGGATACGCGCGCGAAAGCGGTCCCTTTTCATTAAAATATTCTGCGTCGAAATAAGAAGTGTATAGTTTTACGTAAAGTGCGCCAGAGACAAACTTTCTAATTATTCATCTCAATAACCGCGGATTAAAGCTTTAAGATCGATTACGCGCTATGGTCTTTAATAAAATAAATAATAGAAGCAAATTCTGTTAAAGTGGTCGCTTCGAGAACACATACGTTATCCAGAAAATTATGTTCGTTTCGATGTATGTAAAGATATTTAAATCGAAATTTTATTTTCTTTAAAAACTGCAAAAATTCGAGGAGATCACATTTCTCCTTGCACTTCTAAAAGTGTTATATAAATATATTCTTCTACTACTTACTGTCACGTTAGAGAGTGCAATTATAATCGCGATATTTTTCTCGAAATAATATTTCAATAGCTCTGATAAATATTTCAGTCAATCTTTTATCAAATATATATAAATATAAATTGATCAAATATTTTAGTATATTATTTAGTAATACAAATTATTTTAATCTTTAATGCAATAACGCAGAAATGTTCACATTTATTTCTAATTTTTAGAGTCCTAAAATTGATCAATTTTTCAACTTTATCGTAGCGCTGCAGTTTAATTCTTTCAATAATTTCACGTTGTCAATCTTGTAATTATAACGAAGTTTGGAATATTGAATCGCCAGCGATTAATTAACAATTAGGTTGAATACTCCGACACAACTGGCTAAAGG
>NW_011967160.1:651587-669923 GCF_000949405.1 Vollenhovia emeryi | reverse complement strand
GTGGCCAGTTGTGTCGGATTATTCAATCTAATTGTAATTTTAACTATAGGCATTTTAGAGTCTGTCCGGTTATTTATCGTGAAAAAAATATCTCAACATTTTCCCGGATATCCCGTGAATTCTATATCAGCTCGTGACGCGTCCCTCGACGCAATGGGGTGATATCAGGCAACCTTTCGAAACTCATCGCCGTGCGAAGCGGCGCACGCTCGACAGTTCCAGAAAGCGACGAGGAGACGCGCGTGACTCGAATTATCTCGTTCGCCACGTGCAGCTCACGGGGAAAAGAGCGACAAAGATAGAAAAACCTGAGGCTGAACAGCTCGCGGGGGCCTCCCGAGGTAGCGCGCAGCTAACTCGGCTCCTGTAACACTGACGCGAACAAGCACGTCTTCAAACAGTTGGAATACACTCGTAATTATGTTAAAATGTAAAGTGCTTGAGAACAACAATTTACACTGCGTGTAAATGTGCACGTGCACTAATTAAAATTTTACAAATTGCATCCGCCATTGTTAATTATTTAAGAATTAAACGCGAAACTGTATGCGCCGGGGAAAAAGGTCGGGGCGCGTTTTTTTTTTCAAATTGACTCGAGGGATCGGCCTAAAGGTCTGCGTCCACGATGCTAGAACTCGGTCCAAGTCCTTGTTTCGAGAAATGCGTAGCCAATCAACTAGCAGCTATTCCATGAAAGCTGCAAGTTGATTGGCTACGCATTTCTCGAAACAAGGACTTGGACCGAGTTCTAGCATCGTGGACGCAGACCTTAAGAGCTTCTTCTCTCCGTTTCTGACGAGGCAGCGAAATTTCTCCTGGTCGTCGTCGAGCAAGTGTTATCGCGCACAGGCCCTGATTCACAGGCCATGACCAAGAAACGAATCGGGTATTCCCGCGGATGTATCGCCCGACCATGGCGAAGGAATCCGCTTTGGTATCGCGAGAAGCATCGCACGTATCGTTTCGTGCGTATCGTTGCGTGCATGCGCGCGAAAGCCCCATCTCTCTTTCTCTCTCTTTCGTCACGTAAACAAGAAACAATTTAAGGCCGCGGATCAACCGCAAGGACATCTTCAATTCTCGGATGTATTTGTGCAGGCGACGTGGACAATCCGACGCACGGACCGACGTTGCCAGCTGCTTTACATAATTTGCCGACGCGAAGCGGATTAGGCACGCTCGACCAGCGACGCGATTCATTTTTTATAATCTCAATGCGTGATAAATGAAGAGAAAGAGAAAGAGGGAATTACGCAATTCGGGGATTCACCAGACGTTGCGCAAGGGCGGATAAAAAGTGCCAAGATTTTCTGCCCGTTTTTCTTCGATAATGCGGTTACATCGGCGCGGTCATCGGCGACGGACGCGAGATAAGTGATTTCCTTCATCGCAGCCATTCCCGCAAACACGAGTTTGGAAATCAATAATATTGCGTATAGTTAAGATAAATCGTAGGCTCTCAAGGTCTGTGTCCGCGATGCTAGAACCTCTGGCCCAGGTTCTAGTTTCGAGAAATATATAGCCAATCAACTTGCAGCTATTCCATAGAAGCTAGAACTTGGACCAGGTTCTAGCATCGTGGGCACAGGCCTTTAGAGAGAATGGTTTTCGAGGTGGGCAGAATAATAACGTAAATCAGTCCTCGAGCGAAATCTATTACCATTGCTTTCTCCTACCTGTCGAGAATTATATGTCACCATATGAGAGAGAGAGAGAAAGACACACGTTCCTTCCAATTCAGACCGTATAATCATCGCAACATCTCGAGAGGACATTTGGTCACGGTTCCAAGCTACTTCCTGACCAGGAAGTCTCTCGGTTTGGTAAGAGCCTGGCGATTGCCACACGAAAGAAAGGGGAGAAATTCGCCGAACAGATCCCCGAGCGGATAAATCCACGAAAGATCGGTTGAGCCTGGAGGACGAGCTGCTGCAACGTCCGCTCGATCGTCGGCGTCGCCTTGCAATACGGAAAGGCGCACGAGACGCCTCAGGTTCGTCGAAGCAAAAATAACATTTTAAAAATACCAACTATATTATTTCTCTCTAATAATGAAAACTAAATGGCAATACGTTTACGTAGCACGTACTACAACTAATTGTCGACCATTGTCACTCGAAACCTTGGCACAAAAAGTGGCAATTTAACGGAAAGTGGCCCATATAAGTATGTTGAAAACACGTGTGTGCGCGTGTGTCACAAGCGTCTGAAACATCGCGTAAACTAGTAGTCCTCACAGCCTGGCTTATCGCCGTTACTATAAAAAGAGTCGGCTATAAATACAACAACGCTGATAATACAGACACGGCGAGTTCTTAGAAATAATTACGATGCATTACGATGCACATTATCGAATATTATCAAAGCTCAAGTGCATTATAGTTTATATGCACGGTTGCATAACATAAAAAAAAAGTTTAAAGGCACGTCTCTACCAGTGTTTATCATTTTAGAACGCACGCACCGATGAGATTTCTGATAACAATTGAACGTACTCGACGTCTCTCCGATTTCGCGCGATCGCTATGTCACAATCATCGTTTTCGGGACGTGACGTGACTAACGCACGTCGTCGCGAAACGTTGTTGCGTCATCGCTGATTCGACAACACGGAAAACCTTTCTCCGCATGTCGCGTGGCCTAAATACCCCGCGATTTCTCATACACTTCGATTTCGGAGCCGTCTTCCGGAGCCGCGGTCGTGAGAAAAAAGCCAATGAGAAAAAGGCGAGCCCGACGCGAAGAATCGGAAACGGAAGAGCAACCCTTTCACCGTTGATTTAAATTAAATTTTCGACGGAAACCTTGCTTTTGCTCAAGCCACGGGAAAACTACGCATCCACTATCGCAGTGTAATTTTTATAATTGTAGAGAAAATTAAACACTGGAGGATACAAACAATATAAAAATAGCGAAGATGAAAAAGGTACAGAGATTGTTTTTTTAAATTAAAACATGCGTTTTCTAAATGTTAAAGGACGGGGTATATTTATAATTTTGTTATATCCTTTTATATGAATATATACGTATGTTGAAATTAAAAACTAGAGTTTTTATTTCCTCAGCGAGTTATTATTAGCCAAACAAATATAACGAGATTATAATTAGTCTTTCTTTACCCGCGCGCAATATTTGCCCGTGACTAACGCAGCATCCCCGCGCATAATTTTCTCAACACTGAAATATTTGTACGCTTTCATTTAAGCAAATGTTGTGAAACGCAGTAAAAATAGTTGACGGGTATCTGACGTGTGACAGACACAAAGGAAACAAAACGCGAAGCGGCATCGCGTTGCTTAATATTTCGCCGGTTGGCACGGAGGCGCTTGTTACGAAGCCGATCGCGTACAAATGAGCTCATGACTCACCCTGGAGACCTTCTTCTTGGTGTAAACCTCGTCGTCCTCCGAGGCCGTCGCGAAGTTCAGGTTGCCCTCGCAATATCCAGCTCCTATACCCATTCTGTATATCTCGTCCTTGCAGGATCTACCATCCAGACTGAAAAGAGAACAGAAGACACACGATTAGTCATTTGCAATGTTATTCGCCCAAAAGCGTAAGGCTATCGTTCGAGCGATCAAGTCCATGTTTCCATGTACAATTTTTCATACGAAATATTTTCATACGAAATAACACAAAGAGTAACAAACATAAAAATAAATAATTGTACAATTTGTATAATTTCCTTCGATTTTACTCGGAGGTAAACTACGCCAAATTATCTCGTTTCATCTACCATTATTTCCTCCGAGCCAAATTCTACGCTAATTACGGAATTCAATCCTCGTTTCGAATACTGTCACGATATGTGGTCGAATTGGCGAGACGCCCGCCTAGGGAGGTCCAGGTTCAAACCCTGGCTGAGGTAATATTCTTCGCAATTGAATTTAAAAATAAGAATTATTGAGACGCTAAAAAACATCCCTATGCCTTCGAATTTGTGTTTATCACGCGAGAGCCTTGCAAACTTTATCAATTTATAATAAAATTCGTATGGCTCAATTGTGATAAACACAAATTCGAAGGGATAAATGACTAAGAGCCGTGACAGGGTGTTAATGTCCGAAAATTTCATATTTGAAATTTATTGCGAAAACTATTACCTCGGCCCGGGGTTTGAACCTGGACCTCCCTAGGCGGGCGTCTCAACCAGAGGCTCTATCAATTTGTTCGACCCTTCTATTTTTCGCGGGGACGAAAAATCATTGATCAAAAATACGACGCACTGCTCAGGTGCGTCACGGCGCTATCAAAGAAGCTATATGCATCCGCCTCGCGCTAAGCTTACGCAACCGCTCGACACGAATGTTTCAGTCAATAACCCTGTGCACGTCCCTTGCCCCGTTATAGATTTTCCGCTGTAAATAGAGTGAACGGGAAAAGCACGAGGCTCTCCGCATTATTGATAAGCCCAGCAATGTCGTCGCTTATGAAACTTGCAGGCGACACCGTTTCCCTTAGTCCGTCATGCGCCACGACGCCGACGGCTCGCCGAGGGAGCTGTCGGCATTCCAGCCCCCCTCTCCCCCCCCCCGTGCACAACGTAAATTTTTAACGGGTTAAAGAGTTCTCCGCCGCGGCATTCTTCGCATGCATGTGACACAGATACGCCGTAATTTCGCTGAGGCAGTCAGAAGGCCGCGCGGCAGCGGTAATCCGCTAATAAGCCATCAGAAATCGGGTCTCATCCGACGTTTAATAATTAATGCGTCATGAGGACGGAGCCATGTGGCAAACATTCTTCTTAAAAAAAAAAAAATCGGTCACACGCCGTTCCCATCGCATTATCGTACTACTTGGGGATTCTTCGTTGCGACGAATTATAGGCTTGCATTTTTAACGTGTCAATATATAAACGCTTACGTCAGCGATAGGTTCCGCCGGTTATTTCGGGAGACAGTGCGGAATTGGCGCTATTTCTCTTATATATCCATTGACGATATCAATACATTAACTCAATGAATGTTTAATGCGATTAAGTAAAAGAAAAGGTTGATCGATTCAGAAATGGTAAAAGCTTTCTTGCGCGGCAACAACTGCTTCTGAGAAATGAGTCCTATCTTTGCATTCTTAAAGATCGTGTTCTTTAATTAGACGCGTCACGTCTTTTATATCGAGAGCAAACAATATCGAGAAACCGCCGCTACGAGAATCGGTCTGGAGCGGCCTAAAACTTTATATCGCCAAGCCGTTATTTCGGGCTAGAGTGTTTCGCAAGCGTAATCACCCTTCGCAAGAGTCTGCCGTACAACTTACAACAATGACGGGGATTGGCGTTATGTTTACCGAACGCGTTCGCTCGAATGAGAGAGTTCAAGGACGGTGTTGTCGATATCGTCGATATCCCGCGGCACGAGAACGGATAGACCTCCGTCGGGAAGAACGACGCAAGGTCGGACTTCTTGCGAAATTTTTACTCGCTGAAAGCTAAAAATTCCATGAAAAAAAACAGAGAAAGAGATGTAAAAAATAAGGTAGCGTATTCAGTTTCTCGAGGGAGCAATCGCCGGCCGTTAAGATCGAATCAGGCCAGCAATTACCGAGTCGGATGAGAGTCGATTAAATCGCTGGCTGTTTTGCTCTTATTGGCTAGAAGACAATCGCCAATCCAATCCGCGTCGACAATTGCTAGTCCGATTCGGCCTTAAAGCTGGAAACGCACGAAAAAACTTAGGCAGCAAGACTTAAGACTCAAGAATTTCAACCAATCGATAGGCTTCGGCATTGCTTAAGTTTCAAAATGGCTGCTCACGTTCTCGTCAGTCATTGGTCGTTTCTATTAAGTCTTAAGTATTACTGCTTAAATTTTTTCGTATGTTCGGGCCTTTGAGGCCCGAATCAGACTAGCAATTGCTGACTCGGATTGGATTGGGATTGGCGATTGTCTTCTAGCCAATGAGAACCGGTTAAGTCGCTGACTGCTTCGCTCTCATTGGCTACAGGACAACCGCCAATCGCCAATTCCACCTCAAGCCGAGTCAGCAATTGCTAGTCTGATTCGGCCGTTACGCGAACGGAACTGCGCGAGATCTGGACCCGGGTGAACCGCAAAAGCGGGTCCAGGCGGAGGCGCGGAGAGGGAATTGCGATAAGAGGAGCATAGGCGAGAGAAACGCGGGCATGCGGTTTCCCGCGGCTTGCTACGTGAACTGCGCCGGCCGGCCGCGGCACAGCTGGGGAGCATTCTTTTTATCGCGCTCCTCTTGTGACGGCGCGCTTATACTTATGTTGCGCCGCGCGCCGGGCGGATTATAGACGAGGCGAGCGCCTCGTGTATCCGCACGTGGTTGACATTTCCCGGCATGTGACTAGGGCCGTGTCCCTCCCCCTCCCCCTGCCCCGGTCTCTTTGTATCCCCCGTCGCCCCTTTCCCGCCACGTCGCAACCGCACCGCTTTCTTTCACACGCGTCGCAGGCAGGCACCACCTGTGTGCACCTGCGGCCACCAGCGTATACTACGCATCCTCGTGAGACGTCGCTACAGCGCGCCCATTGCATACACCACCACGTGTGCCCTGAATAGGATTGCACTAGGCAAACGCTGCAAGAGCAATCGCGACACTCGATATCGAGTATCGATGCCGCACCTGGCGTCGCATGAGTAGTACGCGCAATTTCAACTGTTTTGTATTCTGGCGATTCCTTTCGACGAAAATTCCCAATCGCTTTAGATTGGATTCCTTTTCACGTGTTTAAAGGTAGTCGTCCCGCGACAGTAATGCTTCTTCCAGACAGGAACCAGCGCTCAATTATTACAACGATATGTCCCGATGCAATATTATTCCAAAGGACACCCTTACGATTAATACATAATATAAAATAGATTCGAAAGATTATAGTTCTCAACAAAATTCTCAAATAAATGATTTTACGAAATAACTACCTTAAGATACGCGGACAAATTGTCACAAAACAGTCGTACTAGTTTTTAAAATAGCAAGGCAACAATTAAGCATGTGAGTAGTTGAAAAAGTTAGTAGTTCGAATAGCTAAAAGAGAATTTAAAATAATTATCGCTTTCGATAATATCAGGCAGTTAATGATTCAAACTTTGAAGAAACCGGACGGAGTGGCATGTCCCTAATATTCCACGATATCGTGCAAATCGATATCGAGTATCAATAATTCCTGTTTCCTCCTCTTGGCGGAAGTTCTTAAGGTAATATGCTGCAAAAGTAATGGCTCGATAAATTAATATTTAACATTTGTAAGTAAAATTATTTTAAATAAAAAGTTCACGGTTTTTAAAGTAAGAATGAAAGTGAAAGATAAACGGAAACAAAGTTGCCAATTCGATAATAATAACTCGAATGATTCGAAGAGAAATTTGATCGGTTCCAATAATATCGACAATGTGAGAATAATTCAGACTCTCGGCAAGCGGGACAGCGCGTCGTGTCTACAATACGATAACGTGAATCAGCATCAACGGATATCAATAATTGGGCAATATCAAAGAAAAATCTAACGATAACGTCAAAACATCGACATGTCGAGGAGAAAGTATCGGTATGTCGTCATTGTCAACGCTCTTAGTCAGGTGTGTGCGCGTCCTACGCGACGGAGATATGAAAATGCCGTGATTTCGTAACACGATTCCGTGTCACTCCATTAATAGCGGCGGCAATTACACGAGGCCGCCCGTCGACCGCCGGAGAATATCCGGAATTTTCTGACCGTGCGCGGTGACGAACGACGTCGACGATGACGTAACAACGTGATGCACGTGGAGATGACTTCGATCCGGGCCGCCTTTCCCGGCACCCTCGTCCCCCAATGATTCGCGTACGTAACGCAAGGACACGGAGGATTTTCCTCGCCCTTCGCACAGACTTCTATATACTATTAGACTGCTACCTTCGAAAAGTGAGGCAAGAATTTCGCCATGTCTTGTTAGGTAAATAAAGTACTGTCAGTGACGCACCGATGCACACTTACGCAGTTAATAAATTTGTTTTCTTGTTAAAAAAATGCCGGTTAAAATTTTTGTGTTAAATGTTTCACACATTCATGTGTTAATTTAACATATTGCTCTTGTGTTAATTGACCTCAAAAATTTTTTTTCAGTGCAAGCGTGGCGAAACTCTTGCTTCACTTTTCAGCTCGAAGGTAGCGGTCTAGTAGTAGAGGAAAGTCCCCTATTATAAGATAGACTCCTAATATGAGATAGCGGGGTTTCCGCTAAATTAATAGGCACCATCTGTTGGTCCCACCATGAATTTATTGTCCTTGTAGTGAGATCTCTGTCTGGTGGGAAATTCATTGTTAGATCGTGTAATCGTCGCGAGAAAAGATTTGTGATTGAATTTCGATGTTGAAAACCTGCTGTCTCATATTAGAATCCTATCTCATAGTAGAGGACATTCCTCTATATATAGAAGTCTGCGGCCCTTCGTCTCTGCCTTGTACCTCTCCCAAATTGGCAATGGAAGAAATCAATTCTTGAATACAAACTATGGAAACTTGTATGATTAATCTTGGCACGTTTCACTTCCCCGGCACGCAACTCCGACATTCTAGCACCTGGAGGTTTATAGCGACTCTGCGAAAAACCGCAGCCCGTCGTTGGTCTTCAATCAATCTTGAGCGAAGCTGCGAGGGCAATCGATAAACCGCAAAGTGATGGCCGGTGGAACCGCATGTGGTTTTTTCGTTTTCGCCTTTAGTACTACTGAGTATTGTTTACGACTACTTGTCCAGCTTTGAAATCAATTTCAAGAGATCTCTCGATCGACAAATGTTTCGCATCTCGTGCGCGAAGAATACACGTCGGATATAGACGGCGATGACATCACGAGTAAAAAGAGTTTCGCTTGACAACAACGTCCTATTGTTTGTTGTCTCGCGAACTGCAATCGGGCGAACCGCTCGATCGTAAAGTTTATATTTGCCGATAAAAATTTCCTAAATTTTTATTGCCAAACTGCAACGATTCGCCACGAAGATCCAAGGATCTCTTTAGTGGCTGCACCGAGGAAAAGGTGTTGAATTTAACAAATGTTTCTTGATTCAACTAAACGCTATCAAATATTTGTTAATTCACAAAAATACTTGTTATTTCAGATATATTTTTTAACGAAAAAACACTGCTAACTAAACATTTATAGTAATCAACTGATCAGAATTTTTCAATGTCGCCCAGTGGTCGAATTGGTGAGACGCCCGCCTAGAGTGTAGGGAGGTCCAGGTTCGAACCCTGGCTGAGGTAATATTTTTCGCAATAAATTTTCTGTATTATCAAAGATGCCAGGTATGATCAAGAAAACACTGACGTTATTCATAGTAATATCAGCAATTTCGTTCTCAGTGTGACTATTCAGCTTCGAATAACTTTCTAAAAAACTACTTTCCCCAGGAATATGTCTCGGAAGGTTTCGAAAATACAACAAAAGAACTAAAAAGCAGAAATTGCGCGAACGAGAATAAAAACCACGCGATTCCGTGAACGCATACGTGCAAACTTTTACATCTGCTCGTGTGATTTTACGTCACTTTTTACGTACTTCTTTTTTTATTACGCGTGCAACTTCTTACGGCGTAAGATCCGCGCACAGCGTAGCTACGCCGTGCTCGAGATCCACGCAAGGCGTCCTTCATCGACCTTACTGCCCACCACGTCGCCCGCTCGCGCGTGCGTTCACTTTCACGTTCGGCTGCGCGAGCGCACGTGCGTGAGGCGATTCACTCGACTGGCGATCTCATCCCGCGAGCGGTCGCGCTGCGCTGCTCGCGTCAAAGATCTCCGGTGAGATTTTGCGCGAGACGCAAGTGGACCAGGCACCTTGAGCCGCGGCGACCGAGCCGCACGAGAGTACGTGGCTGCGCGGAGAAACCGCGCTTCTCCTCCTTCAATGAAACTTCCAAAGTGGAGAATTCAAACACTTACGAAACTCCGTCGAACGTATCCTCTGAGAAGTTCACGTTTATTCGTTTCCACGAAGATCCGCGAGCGCCGTAGCAACCAAGTTTCGGCGACCCGCGTCAGGGATGCCTGACGTCATCGACTTTTGACGTCAGGCACGGGAGAGGCGCGCGTAAAAACCGGACCCTCCCACGTGGACCTGAACTCACGGAAGTCGCGCTTCGCCCGCGGGGTCTCGTTTCAGTCTCTCGATTAAAATTGGATAACGTGGATACGCGCGCGGGGAGAGACGCGGTACAAAGTCCGCTGGGTCTAGGTCTCTCGGAGAGGTGAACTAGATGCCCAGACGGAGCCGAACAAAGATCGAGATCCCGCGTGTCCTTCGACGACCTCTTTGCACGCCTTAGCTGTACGCATCGATGCGCTGCCATTCACTTTCACGTCGTTGCGGCGGACGAAACACGTGCGCTCGCGAGTGCGTAGGCACGCAGGTAGATATGCTCTCTCTCTCTCTCTCTCTCTCTCTCTCTCTCTCTCTCTCTCTCTCTCTCTCTCTCTCTCTCTCTCTCTCTCTCCCTCTCTTGCGCGCGCGCGCGCACGGATTCTCTCTTCTCGCAACCTACGCGTAAACAAACATCGACGGCGGTAAAACGCAGGAATGCACTCGCCACGCCGCTGCCGATTAATCGCTACCGTCGTGCGCTTATCATCTTAATAACGTACTCTTTTCCGCGCTAATAGTTTATCATTGCCGCTCGTTAACTACACATCTGTAGTCTGTACACGGCTCTTATCGCCTGTGCTGTATTTAACGAATGCGAAATAATCCGTGACGGATCCGCGATTTCAGGAGATCTCGCGAGAAACGACTTTCTCGATGCCTGCGCGCCCACGTACCACATGTACGAGGGAAGCAATCTTTTAGTGAGAAGCCTGGGTGACCAAAAAATGCGAAGCAAACGCCTCTCTCTCTCTGTCGACAACATCTTCCACAATGATCTGACCGACGTTCGTAACGCAGTCATTAAAAATCTAATTTATTCGCCGAGTCGTGGAAAATTATTATTCACTTAATCGATCTGAACTTTGAAATGTCAAAGACTGTAGCCTTCGTGTCTTCCGCTGTTAACAGATTCGCGCGGTCCGTCATCCTTGACGGAGCTGTTTTTATTTAGAAAATGATAGACAACCGGGAATGCGTAGCGCAGATGGTCGGCGATGTCGCGACACGTTGAATAACGAGACGCTCGTGCACGCACGCACGTCGTCACCGCTGGTCACGCGTTGCCGACGGGATCGCGTCAAGATGCACCTCCCTGTACGAGGCCCGCTACCACGCGCGCTATCGCGAAACGCACGGGTGCGATCGATCGATCGATCGATCCATCGTTCGGTCGGTCGGCCGGCAGGCAACGTTCTCGCAAACGGAAAGTGACGATGCGTAAATACGCGCCGCCGCGTGCGCGCGCACGTGCGCGCAACGAGCGAACGGCGAGCGGAAAAGACGCACTTGTCACTTGTCACGCTTTATTCGCGATTAAGCGTAGTGACGAGCTCGAGACCCGTCGAGTCGCCGTGAATATATAGTCGCGAAGATCTTTTCCCTCGAAACGAACAGAAGCCCACTTTGAATCCGAAAAACCTCGAATATCTCGAAATGTATTTCTTTTTCTACACACGCGATACTTAGCATTATTTCAAATCACTCTTTTAATCGCGATAACGTGGTGTGTTTGTAATATTTCGAATCAGTCCGAATAC
Source organism: Vollenhovia emeryi (assembly GCF_000949405.1). NCBI lineage: Eukaryota > Metazoa > Arthropoda > Insecta > Hymenoptera > Formicidae > Vollenhovia > Vollenhovia emeryi. The sequence goes on along the minus strand of NW_011967160.1, from coordinate 658,300 downwards.
ATTAAGAAAATCTCCCCATTTAAAAGGAAAGCATTTTTTAAACTCTTGGTCTCGTTTTGAAATAAGATACTTTTCGTTTAAAACAATCTACATTATAATTGCAATCTACTTGTTATTATATAAACAGACATGCGTGACACTGTTACTTGTGAGAGTTTTAAACATATAAAATATTCAAATGTTTCTCTAAGAAAAAAAAAGATTTAAGGGTCCCAAAAGTTTGCGAGAGCGCTGAGGACTTGAAAAAAAGTTTCAATTTCTCAGATGATTAAGCCGCTTGAAGATTTTCCGAAGACAGACTCTGTAACTAATTAAGCCACTTGCGACTACCTTGTTAAACGTTCGGATTAAAATCCTCAAATGTGCTCCACAAGTATAGAAGCCCGTCCAATTTGTTACTCGGAGTGACTTTTCGAATTCCAATGGAGATATCTCGGTAGTTAAAATCTAGTCTCGAGAGTGTCTTCAAGTTCACGTGAAATTAGCTGAATTGCGGAACCTCTGCCGTCTAATAAAAGCGCTTAATGCGAAAATGACTTTGTTTGCAACCGCACGCGACGTATATATCGTTGTTTATTCGCGTTTTGCAAGGTTTATTCTGTCTAGACACATCTTGTATATATATCCAGCGCGCGGGCAGACTAAACTACCATGAACACAATACGGCGGATTGATGGGTGCATAACGCTCCATCTCCGATGACGCAAGAACGTGGATGATGATTTACACCTCGCGACACGGATCAGCGGGGTTCCGGCGGAACCCCCGTGACCCGCGAGTGTCTCGTCCTCGCCGGCGAATGGCGGCGACGATCACGACGTTTGCTCCATCGTGTTTTGCAATCGGTAACGCGACGCACACGCACCTCCCCCTCCCCCCTCGTCCTCGGTGCTCAATTGACACGGTTGACAGCTGCGGAACAGATGCGCCGGTGCATTCTCGGTGTAACAGCCCTCTCCCCCTCCCCCCTCCCCCCCCCCCGTACGTCTCCCCCGCTACCAAATCCTCCGAGTAAAATAGAGCGATTCGGCCAGAGTTATTTTCGGCCGGGCCGCCGAAGGTCGTCGCCTTGAGTGGCCACTACCTCGAATCGGCATAATCCGCGAAATCGTACCTACGAGCCGAGGCACCGCCTCGAGACGAGGGTAATCTCGGGCTTGTCACGTCGAGACGACACGTCCTTCGCAATCATGTAAATGATTACCGTGAAGCGCAAAAATACATTTTTTTTTCTCCTAGTCTGGCTTCTCGATTCTATTCAAATGCTCCGCGAATTGAAAGCAATCCGATTCACTTAGCAGGTCAGACGGCAACAGTAATTTGCAACCTGTTGCTAATCCACGAACGCCGTATTACCGCCTAATAATCCTTCATTTTGAGCGTTGTTGTATAAATCGGGCAGTAAATCACGATAACATTAAATCCACGTATCCAATTAGAAACGGGACAAGGGAATTAAACACCTTGATATCAATCCGCGATCGTAACGATGAGCAAATTGTTATTAAATCTATAATTAAATCTTACTCACTTGTGGATTCAGTGATGAAAGAGCGTCGGGAATTTTTCCGGAGGACCGCACGAGAAACGGAGAGGTGAAATTTCATCCGCACGCACACAGAGAAAAAGGTTTCTTTGGATTTAGTATTCCTATTTATTTGATTGAAATTGGCTTCACTGAAATAACATATGCTTGTACGAAACATTGTTTGAGTAAAAATTTTGTTGCTTCATTCAAACAATCTCTATTATTTGATGGAAAAGACACTATTATTTGAAGCAATACCTTTCAATTAAATAATTATATTATTTCGCCAGGCGCCTATAAAGTTCGGTGCTGCCACTAGATGGTCACCGAACTTGTAAGTAAAATCATGGCGGCCAGGCATACAAGCGACCGCATCAGCAGACGCAGCCTAATCATCTAATGGTCCATTTTTTATAGCTGAACGTAGTGTACCAATCCAGTGTTGATCTTCTTTTAAAGAAGGAAAAAGTTTAACATAGAGGGAAAAAGATGTATGTAAATTTTTGCACATATTTTTTATCAAACGATAACGTTGCTTGAATAAAACACTAATATCATTTAGATCAAAGAGAATGTACCTTTTGTTTCAAACAAATATTGTATTTCAAACAAAGATATATATTATTTCCAATTCAAACAAATGATTGGTCTGGCCGATTCCAAATATCAAATTTGTTTGGCTACAACAAAATTTATTAAATCCATGGAAACCGTTTTCTCTGTGCATCCACAGGGTATCGCGAGGCGGCTTTCATCTCCCGTCGCGGTATCATCACATCGACGCTCGGGGAACGTCATTAGAGAAAAATCCCATCCTTTCTTCGGAACTTTCTAACAGAAACGTACGTTGCGTGCGCCGTAAATCTTTCGGGCGTATTCTCGTTGCAAAACACCGAACCATTACGTCCGTCAGCCGAGCAGGCAGGCCAGACAGGTATTTCGAGAGAGCCGAGAAAAGGCAACTCCATTCGTACCCGCGCGGCGGCATCGATTAACGCGGCGCGTGTTCTCGCGTGTGGTTCCCTCGCGTGGCTCTTTCGCGCGTTACGCAATCCACGCGCGCCGAAAGTCCTCGCGAAATCCCCGTGCACTTAGCCGACCACGCAGACGCGCGTGGAGTTGCGAAAGGTCAAGGATGCACGGTGACACAATGGTACGTGCGCGCACATTCGTCCTTTGTAAAATACTATAAAAAAATCCCCCCCCCCCGCCTCGCCGCCGTTGCGCGCTAAGGCCTGTTTATAATCAATTCTTATATTTAACTTTGTCTTAAATATATCATATTTTAATAAATTACAAGTATAGACTGTCTATATCTCGCCTTGGACCCGCATTGGCCATTCTCGTGTGTTGTTTAGTTTTAATGAGAATCCTACTTTAACTCCAATCTTAAATATATGTTCAAAGAGTACTTAGCTAAAAAATGATCCATATGGAAGCTGTACAGATCATTTTACTGGCTAAGGCTCGGTTTCGCCAAGCGTCGCTTAACCTTAGTTTAATTCGTGTTTGTCACTTTCTAAAGTAACAGTTGGAAAGAGAACAAAGAACGAATTAAACTAAGCTTAAAGTTAAGCGACGTTGGTGAAACCGGGCCTAAGAAATGTTATTATTGGTAGCGAGTGTGGCGCAGAGAGATGTGCGCTGCTTACGGCCAGCTTCACAAACATCGGTTAACTAGGGTTCAGTCGACTCCCTATCTCTTTCCATCTTATTACTTAGAAGAAGAGACAGAGAATCAATTAACCTTCGGTTAGCAGTTAACCGATGTTTGTGAAACTGGCCCCTAGTAAATAAATGAACGAAAAGATCCGAGTTCAAATCCGCGGATACCGCTGCTTTTTTCGGAATCTCCCGAAGGGAAGTGGCAACCACCAAAAGTATCCTGCCGTACATACCCCTTTAGGGGTACAGCCCTCCAGATGGGAGGTTTCCTTCGGCAAGGTTAGCAGCTTACCGAAGTTGAAGTAAAAAGGCTTTTAAGCCTGATACACGAAGCAGAAGAGAAAATATTTCAAGAGATATTCAAGACGATCTTTAAATATAAGAATTGACTGTAAACACAAGCCTAAGGGCCTGAGCAGAATGGCCGTCTTATATTCTTAAGGGAATGTTTTATGTTTTCAATCGTTGTCTTAAAGTTGTCTTAAAGCACAATAACTGTCTTGTGACTTAAGAATGCAAGACAGAATACAAGACAGCCATTCTGCTCAGGCCCTTAGCGTGCACTCAGCGCGCACTAGTGCAAGCAACCGAATTCGCGATTAGAAATAAGGCAGCTTCCTCGCGTATAAAATTGCAGCGTAAAATACACGGGGAAAATATTGTAGTAAAAAATACGTAATAAAGTTTCTGTTAAACTAGCATGACGGAGATTACGATCTCTTTAGATATCGTACACGTTTTGCAAGATGCTCTCGTGATGAATCTTAATTTGGAACAATCACATGATATTAAAGTGAGACAGAAGTTCGATAATTTAAGTGTAACTGCTTTTATATAAGTTTTACGTAAGTCGTATGTTTCATACGTTTTACGTTCGTAGGAAAAATCGTAATATTCTAGTAATTTTCTTGGCGTAGCGGAGAAATTGATCGATTACACCGTAAGCACTTTTACATTTAAGTTTTCGTGCGTGCAGAGCACATTTGAAATATTTATATAATAATTTTTATGTAATTTCAATGTAATTGCATGATATGCAAATAATAAATTGTCCATTTTCCTAATAATAAATACAATCGCGTCATTATACGTCGACCTTACGACAAAGTGAAGAAAATTGACACAAAATATATAATTTTTTATGTATCTCGCTTCATGTTCCAATTATTTTTCAGGCTGCGTCTCTTTCTTCCTTGTTCTTCAATAAGGATGTCGCTATTGCAACAAAATACCAAGGTTGGGAAGTAACTCGTTACTTGTAACGCAGTTACAGTTACGGTTACTTTTTTTTGGTAACTCTAACTTAACTTCGTTACTTTCTCTCCGTCTGTAACTGTAACTTAACTCAGTTACATTAATAGTTACTTTATATATTTTTTAAACTTCCACAGATCGCACCAGGCCTTGCATAAGCGCATAAACGCCTTTATCGACACTCAAACAATTTAAATGTGGAAATTTGATATTTTCATTTTCATTGCAATAAAGTAACTGCAAAGTAACGATTCGTTACTTTTCAGAATTGGTAGCTTGTAACTGTGACTATAAGTTAAATACATTTTTAGCGGAAAAAACCGCAACTGTAACTAGATACTTTTATAAAGTAGCTTTCCCAACCCTGCAAAATACCAGAGTTTAACGTACGATACGCGTAATAACCCATCCGCGCGAGGGCCGGATATGGAGCTATCGAATCAATCGCGGCCACGCGTTTGATATCGCGCTCCGTGCGGAGTGCGGCCGCACTCTCGCGGAGAGTGCGCCGTGTACACATGTCTATACCGGGCCGTCGTGCAAAAATACTAACCCATATCCAGGCCGAGCGCGTGTCATGCAACGTGACTTCTGGCTCGCCGCGCCGACTTCGTGCGAGCGATCGTACGCTCCCCACGCAGCCGTACGACTCGCGGATCGTCGAAAACGTCGAACGTAACATTATAGATTAATGATCTATTCAGACAATAGGTCAATTATGCAAATACACATACACGTGCGATGACCAAATTCGAAACCAGAAACCAGGCGCGGATCGAAGATTCGACGAGTCGCTGATAGACATTTTCAAATTTTGCCCTTTCATATATTTACAACTTTATGTTATATTGTCGATATTGAAAAAGGCATCGACGCGATTTTATGTCGCTTATTAGCGACTCATCCAATTGTTGATCCGCATTCGGTGTCCGATCCGAGCCTGGTCACCTTACCCTAGCGATCGATTTATAATTATGAATTGTGTATACAATAATTCGCAAATAGATTTAATATCGCCAGTGGTTTAAAACTAATGATAAGCCATTTTTAAACGACCTACACTGACCAATGTTTTTTTTACGTGTTTTCTAAATAAAAACATTGGCCAGTGCAGGTCATTCACAAATTACTTATCGTTGGTATACAATAATTATTTATACCTTTCTTAAAATTATATAATTATAATTTTACGTCTATGCGCGGGTAAGACAGATGTAATCTATATTACTTTCAGCACAAATATTGAACGCTCGATTATACAAAATTATCAATCTCCCGGAACTCTCTGAATATTTCTGAACCGTCCTCCTGCTGATCCCGACGCGGACGTTCCAGCGCGGACGCGGCACAAATTGGTTTCTGCAGTCCCGCGGGAAACGGGTCTTGTATCTTTCATAACTCTAGAAATAGTACGACCACGGAGCGGCACGCGGCTAAAATCCACCACAGCGCCGTCCCCGATTTCACGATTTCGTCGGGAGGCGAACCTTGACTTCGTCATCGAAAAAAAAAAAAAGAATCGAAAGAGCCGAACGGCGAGGAGACGTCTGCAAGGTTGCGCCTTTAATCAGGACGGAATTCTACCGCGGCCTAACGGCAGCTAGGGCCTCTCCGCTATTTATCTTGCTGAGAACGATTTCGGACTCTTTTATTCAGGAATACGGTTTGATCCTCCGGAATTATACATCCGTCGAGACAAATCCCTCCTCCGAGAGATTGAAATCAGTGACGCTGATTGCGAGATGCTGGATGACAGGATAAACGATCGTGATGAGCAAAGAATAATCTCGAGAATGAGAGGCGACGGTTCAGAGATTTTTCGCAATGAATCATCTGCCTCCGGTAATAAGATCGCCGTACTATTTTCCACGACCACTCGGCGCGTGCGTTCATCACTCATGCGGCACGCATACGCACAGACGCGTAACACGTACGCGCGCACACACAAAACACACGCCGTACAACGAGGACAGCGAAGCGCCAAGGTGACTGTCACTTTTTCTCGAACGACACTGAATCCCTCGGTACTGCGATAGGATTATCGACCTCCAATATCAGCGCTGGAGGAATCGATAAATTTTACGAAAGAGAAAGGAGATGCGGGACGGTGGAAAATTTGATGAGAACAAAAATTACGCAATTTTTCCGACACTTTGAATTATAAAACTGCATATTAGAAAGTGACGAATATCGATTGTGTAAGTGTTTAGGATTACAATTATTGTAGTCGAGAATGTTACAGCCTGTACATCTCTACCAGCATAGA
>NW_011967160.1:641055-649304 GCF_000949405.1 Vollenhovia emeryi | reverse complement strand
TTTTACTTGGAAATTCTCCGAATTAAAGGCTTCGAATCAAAACATAAGTTAACAAAAAAAATTAATAAAGCTTGAAACGCGAAATACTCCAAGTTAAGCCTCAAATAAATAAAATCTTATCCACCGTGCCACAATATTCTATTCGAGAGTGCCTTCGTTTAGCTCCGGCTCGTGCCAGAAATGCCGAACGCAGCAATCAACGGCGATACCGATACAAACGATGAGACGCGTTTTGTTGCGCCAGTACTTTGTCTCGTCTTATCGCGCAACGCGGTTTTATCGTCGAAATTTTCCACCGCGCGTATGAGGCAATCGCGAAGGCCCTCCCCGAACCACATATATCGCGCCACGACGACGAGCGGATTTGGCGTTGCCATGCCGAGAGGTGCGCGAATTTTCGGCATTTACCCGCGACATAAACACGAGAGGAGAGAGAGCGCAATCGATTAAACCCTCGCCCTCGCTCGTGCCGAAAATCAGTTTATGTGCGAACGGGCGCATCGCGGCGGGCGAGCGAGAAAGAGAGAAACAGAGAGAGGTGCAGGGCGGTGATAATAAATAGTCGATGACGGGCAGCCGACAGGATATGTATAAATATCGCGACCACACCGGAGTTATTGGTCCTCATATCGAATTCCATTGATGTCACCGCCGGACTTCTATTTCAAAAGGCCTCGTGTCGTTAGACTAGTTGTACACGCACCAGATCCCAATATATCATGTATATATATTTTTTTGCAAGGTGATTGCGCACGAGTCTAAGGTCCATACTTCGTACGAAAATCCCCGCGCTCGTATATTCACATGAAATGGAAATCCCGTTATGTTATGCTGATAAGAGCCGCCGATAGTGGTGAAGCGTTTTCTTTCTTTCCCAACGTAACAGATAATTTCCACATACGGTGAATTACCGAACAGACAAAAATATTTCCAGGTTCAAGGGCGCGTAGAGATTACAAGACACTCGTATTGAATTTTCCCTAACTAAAGTGATATCCTCGAATTAGTGAGACGCCCGCCTAGAGAGCAGAGAAGTCCAGCTTCAAACCCTGATTGAGGTAATATTTTTCGCAATAAATTTTCTGTATTAAAACATTAGTTAATGTCGACTAAAAAGCTTGATTGTTGTTATTTATTGCCTGCAACTTAAAGAGATGTTTTAATATCCGCGACTTGCGCGGGGATTACAGATTAATTTCGATAGGCCGATAGATGTGTCCCTAATCGCTTTTCCATTCGTCCCTACAAGATATCCATGGAACAAAAGCGAAAGGAAGTCCGATCTGTAACGTACTAAAACGAACGAGAGAGAAAGGGTTGGAGTGGTTGGCGGTCTTTTTTCTTTCACAACTCGCCCCTCGCGAAACTGCATGGCAGTGCGACGACAACGGAAAATTTCGAATCGCGCTCCCGTCCCCAAGGAGAAGATATCGACAAATACGGAATCGCGAAGGAAAAATACGGAGGCCGAAAGTGCTCGTAACGTTCGGATGTGCGCTACGCATCGCTACGCGTGCACGCTGCATCAAGGACGAGGAGAAAAGTGGCTGCCGAAGGAGGTCAGAGATTCGAGGGGGCATCGCTTTCAATTTGTATCGCGCAATTTAAAAGCGCTTAGGACAGCCGTGATTTATGTATCTCAGAGACGGGGAGGGGGATCTCGTCTCGTCATTACCATCCTACGATCGCGCGGAGCGATCGTGGGTCGAGAAAAATGTTTCCAGGGCGTGTACATATGGAGAAGAGAGAAAGGAACGAATCGGAATAATCGCGATAAATTGTATCGCGAGATTTTCCAGCGATTAATATTCGTCAGTCCAGTCTCGCGGCGGCAATTAAACGACCGGCCGGTTTCACAAGCGCCGGTTAACTGTTAACTGAAGGTTAATTGATTCTCTGTCTCTCCTCGGATAATAATACAGAGAAAAAAAAGACAAGGAGTCTGCTAATCCCAGTTCAGCAATTAACGTTTGCAAAACTGGCCCGAGGAGTCCGCGAGTTTGTCGATTCGATCTGCCGCCCCGTCATTTTTCCAGTATTTTTCCCCTGTTCTCCGCTCTTTTGCCATCTCAATGTCGATTCTCTCGCCGCGAGACGCGCTAGATCGCCGCCCCGTCACGATTATACCGATTGACCCTTGGAGCCGCAACTTGGAGCAGAGCTACTGAGGACGGCGTTTTAATTCTAGAAAGATAACGCACGTCACCGCAACGCCCAAGATACAACTGCATCGAAACGCGGCGCGAAACACAATACTGCCGCAAGAAACGGAATTTACATTCTAAGCAAAAAGTGCCCAGGCGCGCAAAACGTGCCGCCGCTCGCGATAACAGTTGCCGTAATTATCGCAATTTGCTCGCGCTCGCGTATGGAAAGCGAGCGAGGGAATGCGTGTCTCCCCGTTGATGGAGGCGCTATAAGAGATTTTACGTCGCCGCCGCGCGCCACGTGGAGCCCGTCCTCGCGCGGGCGCGCACTTCTAATTATGCACGCTTCTTGAATATGCATAATTGAAACGCTCGCAGCGGCACGTTTGCGCGTGACGTTCGCGCCGTATGTTATTATATTCCCCTTGAGCTCCCACGCAAGTGTCATTAATTTGCGCGGATTAATTCTTCTGGCAAATGGTTTGTTTGTCGGATCGCCGAAATCGACCCACGATCGGCGAAAGGGACGCGACGGAGGAATAGCTGGTAGAACGAGATAAGTGTTTCACGTCACGTTATCCGGTCTCGATAATCCGCAGCCTGCTGAATTTTGTTCATTCAACACGAATTTCACGTCAAGTAACGCAGACGCGAGAAAACACGCTCTTTTTCTCCGATACATGCACTATAAAGAACAAAATTGTTGACTACACAGGTTTTCCCTTGGTTTAAATGTATACTGTATTTTTAAACTAGGCATACGTTATCGAAACATATACATCTTTTTTTTAAGTAACGAATATTTTTGTGAATTAAAATATTTTTTTAATTAGGCACTTTTTCTCGGTGTATTTATTAAATCTTCCAAATGAAGGATGGCACCTGATAGAAACATACTGCGATAACTTCTTGGCTATTTCTGGGCCGTAAAGGCGGTATAGATCATGAATTAATCGCGTAACGTTTGATTCGGGAACGCAACGAATTCTTCCCAGACAACATGTATGTCTACCCGAGTCTTTAAAATTTTGGCCCTATGTTGAACCTATAATTTTATTATATAGTAGGACTTAAGACAGCAAAAGAGATCGAACTGCAAGTGCAAAAACTCCTACTTTAAAACTGATAGTGTCGGAACTTTCTACTTTTACCAATTTAGCATTAAAGTAGGCCCTTTTAAGTAGGAGCTAAAGTAAATTTTTGGAAGAAATGAACATTCAAACAAAAATTTCATAAGATATATAATAGAATACTATTTATTAAGTGAAATAATTGTTTTTGTTAAATAAGAAATCCAATTTTCTTCGCGGTGAAAATTACATCAGTAAACATTTCATAGTATTAAACACAATTTTTTAATTTAAAATTATTCTTATTATTTAAGTTAATAAGCTATTAGGAGCCACCTAATGAATAATTTTCATCAGCAAAGTAATATTTTTTGGGTTAAGATATTTTTTTATCAGTGTATGTAGGTGCGTAGATCAGCTAAGTAGATGTAAATAATCCTTAAAAGTGTCAAAATAGTACCAAAATTTCGACTCGGGTAAAAGACGACTTAAAGATGCCTTGAAGATGTCTTTTAGATACGAGTGCTGCACGGGCTCGTATATCTACACGTTCCTTTCCTCGGAAAAAAAATGGGAAATGTTCCACAGAAAACGGGTGCGTCACCGGCGGCGCGTGCTCGCAATGTTTCCTCGAACGTCGTCTAATCCTATCGTCGACGTATCGACGCGTGGATAAGCGCCGCCGAAATACCTAGGCGCCCTCTTAATCGCCCGCACGATCCCGTTGTCAGGTCGCGGTTGGTTTCCATGACGCAGGCACTCCGTCCCGACTTGCGTCATCCGCCGCGCGCTCTCCGTCGCGACGAAGTACGTCGCGTGCAAGTACGACGACCGTTGTGTAGGTGGTTGTTAGCCGATATCGCGTCTCGGACGAAACTAGCCCGAAAATCTGGCGCCTTATCTATCGCCCGCCCCCGAATCGCGAGCTCGATGCTCGCGAGGTGTGAAACGAGATTGCGACACGGCGAGGTGTATATTTTCGCTCTGATCCTCGAATCTTCGAGTCACCGGCGTCAAAATAAAAAAAAAACTGTCGGCGAGAGATAAGATCCACCAAGATTAGCGCTCGATTGGCGCGACGCTAAACCCTCGTCGATTAAATCGCTCTAAGATATCAATTGAAATCGTATAATTCCACGCACTCGGAAAGGATTCTGTCACCGAGACGGAAAACTATTCCTGACGCGTTTACATTTCTCACAACCTCATTTAGTATAAAAACAAGACAATATCAAAATAAAATGAATAATTCTTATTCTCCTCTATCGAATTAGAAAAGATCGAGGGGGAAACCGCTGACCAAAATCTCGTACACCAACGCCCACTAGTGCCCAGTGGACATTACTGTATCTTATTCTTTTACCTTATTTTATCTTTATGATGCCCCAGCAAGGCCTAATGCCCAAACTAATTCCCAAAAAATGTCTAGTAATCCCCAGTAATGCGGCAAATCTGTACACGATAATGCCATCAGCGGTTTGCCCCTCGAAAAAGATTGACTCACTATATTGAGACAAGAGTAACTTTATATATTCCTGCGTTTGGAATAAATTATTGATAATAAATAATTCCCTCCATCTTACAACACACGAAGCTGGCACCACGATATTCGACAAAAGACGATACATACTGTCATCTTATTCTAGATTTTAGAATTTTTCATTTAAAACATTTACTACAATAAACATGATCGGCGCTGTATCGATCCTATTTTATGATACATTCCAGTGTAACAGCATTGGATCCGGAAAGCTTTTCTGTGGGTGCGAGGAAAGAACCGAGGGGTAAGCCGCTGGGAGCATTGTCGTGTACATATTTGCGGCATTACTGGGCATTACTAGGCATTGTTTGGGCATTAGGTCTTACTGGGACATTATAAAGATAAAGTAAAATAACAAGACAAAGTAACGCGCCCACTGGGCATTACTGGTCATTGGTTGTACATAATTTTGATCAGCGGAGTTTACCTCGGAAAGAACCGGGTAAATATAGAGGAAAGTCCCCTATTATGAGACGGGCTCCTAACCCGAGGGAGCAGGGTTTCTGCTAGATTAATAGGCGTCATCTGTTGGTTCTATCATGAATGTATCGCCCTTGAAGTGAAATGCGTTGAATGGGAAGTTCATGAAGTTCATCGTCGAATCGTGTGAACGTTGCGAAAAGAGATTTGTGATTGAATTTCGACGTCGAAAGCCTACTATGTCATATTTAGACGAGGGGGAAACCGCTGAGGGCATTGTGGTGTACAGATTTGCGGCATTACTGGGCATTACTAGGGCATTTTTTGGGCATTACGTCTTGCTGGGGCATTATAAAGATAAAATAAGATAAAATAAGATAAAACAAGATAAATGAAATAAAAGACGATAATAAGATAAAGTAATGCCCACTGGGCATTAGTGGGCATTGGTGTACAAGATTTTGGTCAGCGGTTTCCCCCTCGTATTTAGAGGTCTCTATCTCATAATAGGGGACTTTCCTGTATCGACAGTTGGTTGCGTTCCTGAATGAAACGTTACGCGATTAATTAACGACGATCTGCGGCCCAGCAGCGGTTAAGACGCTACCGCGGTACGCATATATATTCCGTCAATTGCGATCGTTCATTTCGCAAGACCAAAATACGGCCGTGTCTGAAATGCAGATAAGAAGCGAAACTTTTATTTGCTCGCGGCGCCCTTAATTCCCCGCCGCGCGCTCGTTAATTTGCACAGCTTACGTCTCGGAAGCGATTAATTATCCTCGCAACAAACACGCGGCACCTCCCGCCGTGTCGGCCCGATCTCCGACACCTGTGCGCAACGTTCGCGCCGCGTAACCCGGTATTGTCCCAAGTGCGCGCCAAGCGGCGCAGGTGGCCGGACGGCGCGTCGCGGCCGCGTGCGTCCGCGCAAATACCGTACGCGTAACCGGGGAACAGCGGATGACGCGCGAATAAATCCGTGCAGATCGATCGGCGGTGTTAACGACCGTGGCGTCGCGTGAGACGCGCGTCGGAATTGTCGTAAGAAACGGCCGACTTACCTCGCTGGCGCGCGCGCACGAAAGTCAACAACTGACCGCGCGAAATGAACAATCGTCCCCGCAATTCGCTCTTTATATTATTACACGCCCGGGCCTCCGCGCGACTCCCCGCGACAGCGCGTGTCCGATTTATGCAAATTTATGCGCGAGACACGTCGCGCTGCGCACACGACTAAAAGCAATGCGTACAGATAACACGAATAATTGCAGCTAACGGACAATTAACGCGCAGGTGACGATGTTTGCTCAGCGCCGCTTCTAAAAGGAGGGCGTTTGTCGCTCCGCTGCCTAAACTCGAGCGAGACGAGAGGGACGCGTCAATGGTTTTGACGCACGCACGTACGCACGCCGATCGGGCTCGTAAGTCTCGTAACGTGTTTAATTAACGCCCGCGCCGATGGAGAACGGGGGTCCCTCGGCGCGTATCTTATCTCGGACGCGGCCGTGAATTTTTCGGCGGCGCGTGTTCAACGGGGACACGCAGATGCAAGGCGCGCCTATACAGATCTAATTGCCGGGAGGGGATAAATTTAGAGAGGGCAAGGGAAGGGCGGAAAAAGTGAGATCGCGCGATCGCGGGGCAGAGGGGGAGGAGGGGGTAAACGCGAACCGCGCGAGAGGCACCTGTGTACTCGCGATAACGAGCCGACGTTATCGCGAGAGCTTTCTGTGACCACGCGATCCGCAGATGTCCGCGATAACAACGTCGCGGGGTTTCAGGGCGGACCCCGAGGCATGAATGAAACGCTCGCTGCTTATCCGATCCGCGAATGACCGGGGACTCTCGGCGTCCGGCGTCTAGAGTCCAGAGTCCGGCCAGCAGGCCAGTTTCGGCGAAATGACGCGAGTGAGAAGGAAGTGTAAGGATCGTCTACAATAGACGAAGTAAGCCCTGGCGTGAGAAGTGAGAGTAGGAGTAAAGAAATGAATCATTTCCATTTCCTACTCCTACGTCAGCTCTGACGCTCTTACTCTCGGCGAATTGGAGCGCAGTTCGACCAGTGCTGTAAATATGTTTTTAACTTTCACACTGATAAGTAAAGGTTAGGGTTTTCTTACTTTCTTTTACTGCTTACTTCCAGTGTAGACGGTCCTTATTCTCCCTCACTCTACGTACGGCATACGCGCCATGTCGCTTTGCCGAAACTGCCTGTTGGCCAGACTCTGACTCGAGAGATTCTACCGGCGACCTCGGCGTCGCGACGCGCGCCACGGCGCTTGATACGCAAAACGTTCCGGAGGCTGCGGGTCCCGTTATCCCGAAACCGAATCACCGGTCACCGGAAGCCGCGACAATACCGCGTTTCAACGCGCCCGTATTTAAATTGTAAAAGTCATTCATGATCGCCAAGGAGGGACATTGTGTCCGCGTCGCGCTTTGTACCGTCGATCTAGATCTCGCGCGAATCGCACAAACAAGCGAGATGGCGGACGGAAGGCGGAGGAAACGCGGGTAAAGTTCTCAGGGGTGACGTCCGGGGCGGACGTGGAGGTGCGCGATTTATTATTCGGACGAGAGGAGCCGCGAAATGGAAACATAATAACTCGAGGTGCCGCGTGTACTTCCAATATCCGCGAATGTGTTATGCAACAAGCGAACACCCCGCGGTATAAATATTTTCTTTTTATGTAATAATCCAGTTGAGCGCATCGGTGGCAGACGCGCGGCGAGAAAGCAGAAAAAAACAGGTGGAGCGAGCGCGCGTGCGTGCGTTTTCAATTCCGCGACCACCTCGACGAATCCCTGATTAAATATTACGAGGGCGGTTCAAATATGATCGAGACAAACGCTGTAGATGGCGCGCCTGTATGTTTTGAAGGTCGCGGCTTGAGTATGTGATAGCTGGGTCCCTTACGAACAGTGTGGCATAGTTTTCGTCGCGAAGAATTTCCGTGTTTTTAACGCCTTCCCACACCAAAAAACGAATGACAATACGTTGCGCAACGGCGGTCGGCACTTGACGTTCACTCATGGTCGTATCACGCGCGTGAAACGTGCGTTCGCGAC
>NW_011967160.1:622501-640901 GCF_000949405.1 Vollenhovia emeryi | reverse complement strand
GTTAGAGTAGTATGCAGCATTAATGGAACGTTGTGTGCGCAGGAAGTCAACGTACAGTACTCCCCGCTGGGCGAATGTTGTCTGGTGTGATGCTGGTTCGCAGTCGACGATCATGCGGCTCATTCTCGACGGTTTCGCGGCCATCTTTGAACGCCTTGGCCCATTTAAACACAGCAGACCTACTCAGGGACTCACTACCGAACTGATTTCGCAAACGCGAAGAATTTCCGTGTTTTTAACGCCTTCCCACACCAAAAAACGAATGACAATACGTTGCGCAACGGCGGTCGGCACTTGACGTTCACTCATGGTCGTATCACGCGCGTGAAACGTGCGTTCGCGACGAAAACTATGCCACACTGTTCGTAAGGGACCCAGCTATCACATACTCAAGCCGCGACCTTCAAAACATACAGGCGCGCCATCTACAGCGTTTGTCTCGATCATATTTGAACCGCCCTCGTACAATTCGATTCTCGCCGGCGCGGCGATAACAGAGATCCGGGGCTTAAACAGCGAGTTCCAAGAAAATCGCAAAGATCGAGCCGGCCGGCATCTCTCACGCCACCGGACGCAAGAAAATATAAAAAAAACGGCGACACGCGCATCTCGGTTTTTTCCTCCGCCCGCCATTACGCGTCATTGTGCCGTTTCCACGTACGTCGGAGTTTTTTTTCTCGCGAAGGAGAGAACTCTCTCGCCGCGGAATCGTCGTCCGTCACGCTCGCGCGTGCGAAGGCTGGCGGCAGAAAACGATCCGTAAACGCTTACGTTCGCCTTAGTCGTGGACGTATTACGTAGACGTATACGACGGTTTTACTCGAGGAGGAAACCGCCGAGCAAAATCTTGTACACCAATGCCCAGTGGGCATTACTTTATCTTATTATCTTATTTTATCTTATTTTATCTTATTTATCTTGTTTTATCGCATTTCATCTTATTTTGTTTTATTTTATCTTTATAATGCCCAAACTAATGCCCAAAAAATGCCTAGTAATGCCTAGTAATGCGCAGTAATGCTGCAAATCTGTACACCGCAATGCCCTCAGCGGTTTCCCCCTCGGTTTTACTCGAGGAGGAAACCGCTGATCAAAATCTTGTACACCAATGCCTACTAATGCCCAGTGGGCATTACTTAATCTTATTATCTTATTTTATCCTATTTATCTTGTGTTATCTTATTCTATCTTATTTCTCTTATTTCATCTTATTTTATCTTTATAATGCAAGGCCTAAGGCCCAAATTAATGCCCAAAAAATTCTAGGTAATGCCCAGTAATGCCGCAAATCTGTACAGCACAATGCCCTCGGCGGTTTCCCCCTCGATTTCACTGCTTAAATTTTTTCGTGTGTTCGGGCCTTCAGTCTGTCCTTAGTCGTGAACGTAGGGCAAGACGGAGAAAAACTTCAGCCCTTAACAGAGAATTACGAAACGAGCTGCGACACATCTCTCTATCTCTCTCTCTCTCGGCGCTCCTCGACGCGCGCGCGACGCCGCGAAAGGGTGTAACGACTCGCGCCGCGCGTCGATCTGCTGATTTCGGTACACGTGACGAGACGACGACGACGACGCCGGCATCGGCGGCGTCCCGCGACCTGCGACTCCGGCCGTTTATCGCGAGTCCGCCAGCATTTTTATTGCGTATCGATCTTTCGTATCACGTTTACCCGCGTAAACAACGCGCGTCCGGCTTTTAAATCGCTCGATTTAGGCGGACACGTGGGCCCCGCGAGCGCCTAGTCACATTTATATCCCGCCGCCACGTTAATTATTCGCGCTGTAACGCCGCGTGTCTGCGTTACATTGTTTACTACCCAGAGTGCACGGAGAGCTTTCCGTCACTCGCGGGGAAACATTTATATTTAACAAATTAATAAAATTCGCATGGCTCAAATGCGATAAACACAAAGTTGAAGGAATAAAGGGCTAAGTTATATAAAAGATTCATATTTAATCCGTTCTACGGAAATTCGGGGAGACGTGCAGTTTCTCCCACCGCGCATATTCATTGTCCCTTCTATCTATTTCGCGGCGACAATTAGTGTCGCTAATAATAGCATTCGGCAGTTTGCAGGCTCAAATTTTTGTTGCACGGCAGGCCCGCGTTCGATCTCTCGCCGGGCCGATGACGTAACGCAACGCAAGCGTTCGGCGCGACAGGCTTAGCCGCCTCGCTCCCGGCGAGCCGAGTCCCCCTCGCGGAGAAGAGGCTCGGCCGGTCCTGGCGAGAGGATCACTTCCGGACGCGTTCGCGCGCACGTGGGCGACTTACCTCTCGTATTTCACCTGCATCGAGTGCGCGGAGGTGTCCTCCCAATAATTCTGCGTCTCCATCATCCTGCCGCATAGAACACGGCGGTGGGTGCCGCTCACGCGCTTCCGCACTTCCCTGCGACGACCGCTTCCTCTCCCCTTCGCTCCGCGGAGCGTTATCGTCGATCCCGCGAGAATCGGCTCGCGCGCTCGCTCACTCGCACGCGCGCGCGCGCGCGTCACGTGACGGTATCACGAGCGAGATACGTACCGCGGCCGGAAAGTTTCTCTTCCTCTCCGCTCCGGAGATCGAGGGGCTCTCCGAAGGACTGAAGTCCGGCGCGCGTCCTCTGGATGGATCGATCGATCGATAGGATCGCGCCGCCGGCGCGTATAGGGGGGAAGCACGGAAGTACGCACGCACACACGGGGCACGGCACGGCACACGGCACACGACACGGGCACGACACGGGCACGGCACGGCACGGCACGAACGCGACAAGCGCCACGAACGGCAAGAGATGTACGGCGCGCGGGATTAGGTTAGTTTCGCGTCCGCGGGCTCACTGACACAACTCGCGCGGCGACGTGACGTCGAGAGAGGCGGCCGGCGGACGCACGGGAACACTTCGCCCACGACACTCTGCCGCTCCGAGTCCAACCAGCCTCGCGGCCGCGCGCGCGGTACCCGTGCTGGCGCCCTCTTTCTCCTGCCCCCACCCTCCCGCCGCCGTTCTCTCTCTCTCTCTCTCTCTCTTCCTCCCTCCCCTCCCTCTTCCTTTTTTTCACCGGTCTCGATTCGCGCCTCGTTTTTGTCACGGGCGATCGCGCCGCCCGGCGATCGAAGATTCACGCGACTCTCGCACCGCTCTCCTCTCTCCCCGCCGGCGGCGATTCACCCAGTATACACCGCCGTAGTAATTTCGACGTGTCTCAGCCCCGAGTCACGCTCCTCCGTACCCCTCTGCCTCCTCGGCCCCTCGTCGCCGACGAAGGTATGCGGACGGATTATCAATTTTCCCGGCAAGTTTCGTCGCCGGTCGTCCTCCACGGTTTGGTCCCTCGCTCCGCCGCTCTCAGGTTCTCAGGTCACTCCCGCGGACGCGCCGTGGGAGACGATCCGCTTCTTCCGGGCAGACGACGACGTGTCCTCGCGCGTGTAGCACCGTCCGAAGGATCCACGCGCCCGAGCGTGGCGCCGACGGCGCGCACGGAAAGTGACGACGCTGATAAGGCCGTTGACTCGCGACCGCGAAATTCCGCGATACCCCGGCCAGGAGCGTAATCCGACCACCGCGCCCCGGGCCGCCGAACCACGTCGCTCGCGCGCCAAGACTTGGCGATCTCGAGACGCGCCTCCCCCCTCCCCCGCGGCTGCTTCTTCCCCTCTCGCCCACGCCGGCCAAAAGGAACTCGACGGATTCGCGCCGGGGGGCACCTGCGCGGCACCCCGTGATCGATCGATCGACCGGTCGGATCGAGCGCGCGATCTACCCCGAATCGAACGGCGAACTCGCGACGACGACGGTACGCGGGCGCGTGTCGTCACCTCGGCGGGGTTACGTGTAGTCGCGCGCGTCGCCCCTGTCCGCGACGCTCTCGCGATGAATCGCCGGAGCCCGGTGGGAGCGAATCCGGAGCCCCCGTCAGGTGCGGCTGCGACGCTCCGGAGTCGGGCGTTCCGCCTCCACGAGGCGGACGTCGGCCGTTCCTGTCGCGAAACAGCAACGTACTCTCCGAGGTCCAGGGGTTTTTTCCCTCGATTCTTGAATTCATTCCGAGGAGAAACGTATACGAAAATTCTACACTGACAGAAAAGTTGATTGAAAGTTGACGAATGACCAATCGACGCGCAACTTTTCTGTAAGAGCAGAATACCCGCATACATTTCTTCTTGGAATAAATTCGAGAATCGGGCCCCAGGGGCTTATAACTGTAAAGTGACCGCTCTCAAACCCTCGGAAAGGATTTCTGTTACCGAGACACAAAATATTCTTGACGCGTTTATATTTCTCACAACCTCATTCAGTAGAAAAATAAGACAATGTCCAAATATAAAATCAATAATTCTGATTCTCCTCTATTGAATTAAAAAAGGATTGAGTTACTACATTGAGACAAGAGTAACTTGTATAAATGTAAGTTTATATACTCTTGCGTTTAGAATAAATTTTCCCACCACTTCTTACAACAAAATTCGACACCGCGATATTCGACAAAAGACTATCATTTTATTCCAGATTTTAAAATTGTTCACTTAAGATTAAAATATTCCTTTCTCTGTAATAAGACGCACTTATATTTTTTACAACTTCATTCAGTATAAAAATAAGATAATATCAAAATGAAATCCATAATTCTTATTCTCCTCTATCGAATTAAAAAAGATTGACTTACTATATTGACAAGAGTAACTTGTATAAATGTAAGTTTAGATATTCTTGCGTTTAGAATAAATTTTCCCTCCATCTTGGCAACACGATATTCGACAAAGGACGATACATACTGTAATTTTATTCTAGATTTTACAATTGTTCATTTAAGATTAAAATATTCCCTTTTCTATAATAAATAGGTTTGGCGCTATATCGATCCTATTTTATGATAGATTCAAGCGTAATAGCATTGGATCCGGAAATTTTTTCTGTGGGTGCGGTTTCACCAAACGTCGTGTAACTCCACTAGTAACTTTACTAGTACAGTAGTTCAATTCGTGTTCGTCTCTTTCTAGAGAAACAGTTGGAAAGAGGCAAAGAATGAATTACGCCTGATCTACGATGTGCCCTTTGCGTCTACAAACAATCGGTTTTATACAAGCAAAACGCTTTAAAAAATTCCTCGACCACGTACGATCGTACACCGTCGTGATGTGCAATTTATCAACTTGCACAAATTTTTTAAACGTACTCATTGGCTACAAAATACACAGAATGTTTCTAGACGCAAAGAGCACATTGTAGATTGGGCTTCAAGCTTAAGTTAAGCGACATTGGTGAAACCGGGCATCAGTGATAATTTACTGGCTGATTTTTAGAGAGTAATTAAACTCGTTTTCTATCGCCGCACTCTGGTGAATTAGTGCAGTAAGTTGGAACGAGAAAGAATACGCACTTGTCTTACTCCAACTTGTCGCACCAGTGCGGTAATGGAAAACAAGCCTATTGTGAATTCAAGCAATAATTCGTACACCCACAGAAAAAATGTCCGGATCCAATGCAATTACACTTGAATGTATCATAAAATAGGATCGATATAGCGCCAATCATATTTATTATAGAGAAATGAATATTTTAACCTTAAATAAAAAATTCTAAAATCTAGAAGAAAATGATAGTATGTGTCGTCTTTTGTCGAATATCGTCGCGCCGACTTCGTGCGTTGTAAGATGGAGGGAAAATTTATTCTAAACGCAAGAATATATAAAGTTGCTCTTGTCTCGATATAGCAGGTCAATATTTTTTTATTCGATAGAGGAGAATAAGAATTATTGATTTTATTTGGATTTTGTCCTCGGTAACAGAAATCCTTTCTAAAGCCTATCACACAATGGGAAAGCACAGGGAATAGGAATAGGGAATAACACAGGCAATATAGAAAAAACAACACAGAAATAACTAAATTCCAACTTACCAGAAACCGTGCATCGACGCACAATGGAATATGGAATAGGCAATAGGAACAGAATTTCCGACGCGTTGGATTTCTGTTCCCTATTCCCTGTGCCTGACCTACCTGACCAATCACAGTGGAGACTGGGACAGACACGTGGTTTTAAAATGCAGATGATTGGACAGCACGCCTATTGCCAACGAATCATTGTGTCTTGGCATTACATAGATTTCTATTCCCTATTCCTATTCCCTATTCCTATTGCCTGTGCTTTCCTATTGTGTGATAGGCTTAAGGGTGCAATTGTAGGATTAACTTAAATGCTATTCGTGTAAAATTCATCTACTCGCGTATAAGAATGAACGTACGTCAGGTTCGATATCGAAGTGTGAAGCGACGTGAGATATTACGTCGGTAATTCTCGGCTCTCGAGACTTGAAGAGCCTCGATAAAATCTACAATTGGTCAACCTGGGATTTCTCACATCCTTAGATAACCGAGATAACGTTTATCGATGCTAGAGAAATCTGATATTAGTATTAACGAAAGCTAGCGATAATCGACACCGGCGAGATACGTTGCCTCGCGGAGCATCGGTGAATCGCCGTCAAGAATTCTAATACCGGAGCGTTTTGTTTATAACGGACGTGTTTATCAACTGATCTGCGAACGGAGAATAGGCATTCGTTCGCGAGTGAAATCGGGTATCAATGAAACCTGTGCGAATCGCAAACACGAGTCCGGGGGCTCGATTCTCGAATTCATTCGAAAGAGAAAACGTACGCGGAAATTCTGCTCCCGCGGAAAAGTGTTGACGAATCTCAGCGAGAAGTTATTTGTCGAGTGAAACAATGTCGAATCGATGTCGACTTAACGATTTCGACGTACACTTCTCGCTGGGATAGCCAATTACCTCGCAACTTTTCTGCAAGAGCACAATTTTCGCGTATACGTTTCTCCCGCGGATGAATTCTAGACTCGAGAGTAACATATTTCCTCGCTGTCCTCGCGCTCGTAACCACGCGTGATTTCTTTGTTATTCGCCGTGAGATACATTTTGCCATACTGGAGCCGTTTCGGATCCAGGTGCCATTAAGGAAAGGAAGGAGGAAAAAAGTCGTGAGATACAATAATTAAACGAGATCGCGTGCAATGCCGGACGATCGCGAGCTGCTCCGGCGCCGGGGGAGGAGGGAATCATGTAATGTTACACGCTTCGTGAAACGATATCAGGGAATTGTTAGATATACGAGAGATATTACTCATCGGCGCATGCATATACGATGACGGCGCGTTCGTGGGACCGCGATAAGGTCGGAGCGTTCTCGACACATCACGTGTTGTGATAATTGTACGATATACGGTATCTGAAAATAGTTTCGACGGAATGCGCGCGCGCGCACGTACGCGCACACGTGCAAACCGTCAAAACAAAAACAAACATCGCGAAACACGGCAGAGTCGTATCGCATCGCGATAGCCGATGGTCGAGGGATCGAAGCAGGGGCCCCACGTGCGAACGCTTGTCTTTGTCGCGAACACTCGTTTAGGCCCGGTCTACAATGAGTCGTTAGTCGTTAGTCAGAAGTCGCAACTATATGTTGATCCTTTTCCTTTCTGGGTGGAAGAAAAAGGACCGACATATAGTTCCGACTTCTGACTAACGACTAACAACTCATTGTAGACCGGGCCTTACGGATCGCCGATCGACAAATTGAGGAAAAAAGAAAGGAATGAAGCAATTAATGAGACATTGTGATTTCTGCGAAGGAGCGCGCGTTGATTTGATACCGCGAGCTATTATTCGCGCGTTTGATCTGCGCGACTCACGGGATGACTCACAATCGGATCGAAGTGTAGATGGTGATAACACGAGATGACATAACAACGGCTGGTAGTGAGAGGTCTCTTTCACTCGGACCTCAAAAGCACGCACGGGGAGAATTTTCTCTCAAACTTTAGCCTTTACTTTGGTAAAATGTAAGAAAACTGCGTTACGTCCGAAAAGAAACCGGCGCGCGGGACAAAATGTGGAAAGAAACGGTATATGAATTCGCATTTTAATGAATTACAAGTACAGGCTGTCCACATCTTAGACTCGCATTGGCCATTCTTGTATGTTGTTTTGTTTTAATGAGAGTTCTACTTTAACTCTATTCTATAGAGGAGAGTCCCCTATTATGAGACGGGCTCTTAATATGAGATAGCGAGGTTTCTGCTAAATTAACAGGCGTCGTCTGTTGGTTCCACCATGAATTTATTGCACTTGGAGTGAAATCTGTTTAGCGGAAAATTAATTGTTAGATCGCGTAATCGTTGCGGAAAAAGAGTTGCCATTGAATTTGGACGTTGAAAACCCGCTATCTAATATTAGAATCCCATCTCGTAACAGAGGACTTTCCTCTACTATAAGGTGAAATGTACACGCACCGGCATAAATGCTGTCCCTATCCTTGTGAGGCGCACGCACACAACAAGCGAACGACCAATCCGAAAGTCGTGCCGCGGTCGTCCGACGATCGGATTAGTCACCCATTTGTTTGTGTGCGTGCGTCTCACACGGATAGGGACGGCATTTATGCCGATGCGTTTACTAGTATGGTAAATGTATGGTAAAATTTCCCCCCCAAAAACTCGCAGAATTCTTCGAAATTTTCGGGATAAATTTTGAAAGAAACTTCTCCCCGTGTACTTTACTCTCCCGAAGAAACTCCGTGCGTTGGAGATATCTCTTTCAGGGCACGCTGCGTTTTCGTAGAATCCCGCGTAAATGCGTTTCCATTGCTGATCGCTAATTGCCGCGGTATCGCTGTATCATTACTCATCGCTGTAGCGATGTTATTAAGTACACGCGCGAGGCGCGAAATTCGCATTGGATTTATCTTTCAAGTACATCTGCGAGGAGCGCAGCGAGGCACTCGTCTAGTTGAAAGGATTAATGGTTACGCAAAATTGTTCACTGTTGCTATTTATGAAAAAGAGTCTCATCTGTTTAACTTAACTAAATCTCTTTCTGGGTGTAAAATCTAGACTTCCATTTAATTTCACAGAAACGATTTCTTTATCTTGACCGAAATTTAATTTAATTGAGACTGAAATCTCTAAGAGAATTCATATCTACTTCTTCAAATCTGGCAAATGCCTTAGTAGACGTGAATAAAAATTTTGTAGATTCAAAGAAATTTGATTTCAACGTATCTCACCTGTTTAACTTAACTGAATCTTTTTTCTGGGTGTAAATTACTCTTGGCGCGGGAGACTTTCAGAAAAACTTATTTTTTATTTTTCGGTCTTCGATTTCAATTTACGGAATTGTCCTTTTGGAACAATATTTGGAACAACTAGAACAATCTATAGCCACAAGAAAATCTTTGATTTTTGAAAAAGGGGGTGCTGGCTAAAAAATTTTTCTTTTTATTTTACCGATAAACCGATTTGAATAAAATAAAATCCTTTCGGAACAATGCGGTACAAAGTTAGAACAACCTGGTATGTACAACTTTAAAAATGATAATTTTTAAACTGTGAGGTGCTGACTTCATACACTCTGCGAAACACCGCAATTCCAGGGTATGCTTTCTTATGGAAGGAGAGCAACAATTTTACAAGTTAAAAAATTCCTAGCCTCGCAGAGTACAGGCGACAATTGGATTCCTCACGAAACTGTGAGAGAGAACGTCGATCTCGGGATCGACAAGGTAGACGCGAGCTGCACGCCCCGCACTTCTACCTCGAATCCGCGAGAATAGAAAAACGGCAATTGGCGTTTGACAGATATAAATAGCGAATACACGTTACGTACCGCTTCTGAGTAACGTGCGAGCGGCTTTCAAATAGATTATCGAGCCTCGACCGCGAGGCAACACATCGTCGCGTCTCGTAACCGCCAACAGGCCGATGATGCAAATGCACCGGGCGACGACGTAAGGTGCAGCACGCGTGAGAAAAAAAAGGAGAGGAGAGAGAGAGAAAGAGAGAAAGAAAAATATCAGCTTTCCAGGTGAAAGTCTCCGCCGTCGCGGGGGTGAAGCGGGGACTCGCGACGCTACTGACCAAGACGCGGGCACGATTCTTGCGTTTCGCGATGGCGGGGCGAGCGGGGCGCCCGGCCGGGAGGGAGAGGGCGCGAGGAAGGTGAGCGCTGGCCGGCCCGAGAGTGGGAAGCGCGCCGCGGTTACCACGCTATGCGACACGTGCGCGTGACGTCACGGGGCCGGTCACGCGAGCACCGTGTGCTCCCGATCACGTGTCCTGTCACGCGCTCGCCGCTCCATCCCTCCCTCTCTCGCACTCACTCTCTCTTTCTCTCTCTCTCTCTCTCTCTCTATCTGGCTCTGTCTCCCTCTTCCCGCCGCGGCCGTTGGTTCGCTCGGCTCGCCTTTCTCGTCGCGCGGCTGCTCCTTTCGAGCGCGCGCGTACGAAACGCGCTCTCTCCCTCGCGCGAACGCTCCAAATGCGTATGTCCTACCCCCCCCCCCCGGCGCTCCTCCCGACGCGATCGTTCCGGGATGGAATGCACTTTGCGAATTGTCCCCCGGTTTATTCGGACGTGACGCTCGCGATCGTTTCTCTCTCTCTCTCTCTTTCTCTCGGTCGTCTCTTCTCATCTCCGCGAGATGAAAAGCGGATTTAAACATAGAAATAAATAATTTATGTCTCCCGGACACGTGACGTAAGCAACCCCCCCCCCCCGAGTTTATTTTGCCCGTATGTAAATTTCGATTAGCGCCGACGGTCCCGCCACGGTTTAAGCTGTTTGTCCGCGATATATTTACATTCTTGCAAATTCTTTTCTCTACCTCGGCGTCGCGCTTTTGAAATATACATTATTTAAACCTTGCACGTACCCCCCCCCCGTAATCTCGCGCGTATCACCGTCGACGTAGCAACACCGAGCCCCCGCGCCTCGCTTGCGCTCGCCAAGCACATTTCGGCGAGCCGCGGAGAAAGAAGAGAGGCGTTAACAGAAGCTGACATTTAGCGGAAAATAAAAGAACCTCCTCCTACCCCCCCCACCCACCCCCCGGTCCACGCTGACTCGCCACGAGGGCGAGGAGCGTGACGTCGAAGCGCAAGCATCTTGTAACGTAACGCGGCTTGTGAAAGAACGATTGATCGCGGGGCTGTCGGGTATAAATATGACGCGCTCTAAGTTTGTGCGCGCAGCACGTGCACGTCCCGCCCACGCGGGGCACCACTATTCCTGGCGTGAGAAACTCCATTGGGGCGAACGCAGGAAAGGAAGGGTCGCGCTTACGTCGCGCGCGCGCTCGTGGGACTTTCAGGTTCAAGTATACCGGGGCGGTCGCCGCATCTTGGGAACGCGAGGACCCGCGTCGTCGGGGCGTCGCCGCGCGAGGAGGTCGAGATACCGGGAAACGAGAAGGGAACGTCGCGTCGCCGTGACGAGAGCTATAATTGCGCGCCGCGCGCGACCGAGTATGTTCCAATTCGCCAAGGACGAGCGAGCGCGGACGGTTTCGCGGAGCGACGTGATCGACGGAGGGCTCGGCCTCCCCGATGTCCAACGCGACGGGTGTATTTATATCCCCGCTCGGCATTGGCATTTTCCGAACGAGGCCCCTTCCGGCGCGAAACACTCGCCGATGCGGTCGCCCTTGGTCACCCCGGGACTAGCTTGAACTTGAGATCGCGTCGAACTTGTCGAACGGATGGAATTTCGCGCTTTTACGGCGACCCGGCGAGAAATGATGCTCGCCGATGTCGAAACGATGTCGAATTTTACGTTGGTTCGACATCAATTTCAAGGTGTCGATATCGATTGGACATCGTTTCGACATCGATCGACGAATCATTTCTCCCGCGGGGAAGATGAATAGGTTCTGTGTTGAACGATCTCGCGATTTTATGCCACCCAAGTCTCAGTCTGCAATAGATGATTTAAACCTCAAGCCCGAATATTCTTCTCCTTTTCGACTGTGATTGGTCAATTTACATCCCAACCCTAAGAAATTGAGCAATCACAGTCAAAAGGGAGAGGAATATTCGACTGTAAATGCTCAATTTCTTAGAGTTTAGTGTTCGAACCTTAGGATCTAGGTGATTTAAACCCCAACCCTAAGAAATTGACCAATCACAGTCGAATATTCTTCTCCTTTTCGACTGTGATTAGTCACGTTAGAGTTTAGCGTTGAAATCATCTATTGTAGACTGATGCGTTAAAGGGTACGCTGGTTTATGCAAGATCGTAAGTGTTAATTTATACCGGAATCGGTAAAAATTGTCCAATCACTGTTAAAAGTGAAGAGAATAGCTGACTGTAATTGGTTAATTTTTACCGATTCCGGCATAAGTCAACGATTACGGTCTTGCATAAACCAGCCTTAACGTTGATATTAGAGAGAATCGTCGGGGGAAGGGGGGGGGCTGTCACCGTCCTGATTTAAAGGCACGTCGATATTTATTGCCGCGCATTCCTGCCTGCTTTCGAGCTAAAAAGTCACGTAGCCTGGGACGACGGCGACGGCGACGGCGGCGCTTAAACGGCCGCCGTTTAAGCAGCGCATAATTTCATTCCGGTCGGCGCGCGGAGGGCCCTCGCCGGGCGCCGACGAAGGAATTTAAATTGGCTCGTCTCGCAGGCAGGATCCGGAACTACAGGTTCAACAGCTGCTCGCGAACGTGTCAACGTCGAGGAAAGCGCGAGAGGCGAGAGCCGAGGAGCGCCTGGCGAGGGTCGTTTCGCACAAACGCGAAAATAGTTGCGCAAAGTGCACGACGCTGCGGGCGAGAAAAACTCTTGCGAGCAGAAGCGGTTAACGCGACGTCGTGTTTTAAACACGCGTTTCTAGCGTATTATAAGTCTCCTATTATTAAATGATGTACAGTGATGGACAGAATGGTTGAGACATTTTTTCCCTGAGTTTAGGCGTTTAGACTGGGGGTTACGTTTCAAAATCTTCTTCTCCGAGGAATATTTTACTCGATGGCCATTCCGAAACAGTCTTCAGCCTTTTCGATCGCTTTCTCGAGTGAAATTTTCCCCGTGGAAAACGTTTCGGAAACATAAACCTGAATCTAAATGCACGTTCCTAAACTCGTTTGAAACAAAAAGTGTCGCAATTCCATTCTGTCCATCGCTGTACGCGGATTGCCTCATATTTGTGTCACTTACGTAGTTTATGTACTTTAGAAAATATTACAGGAACCTCGGCGCACGTGCACGTTGGGGGCGCTCGCGAATTCTTTCCGCGTGTATTTTTCCCGGAGAAAAGAAATCCGTCTATAAGCGGACCGGAAGAGTTGACTGTTCGTCAAGCGAATTGAATTAAAGGTGGACGCGTGCGTCGCGCGTAATAGACGAGGCCGGGTCGAGAATAGCCCGTAGTTGCCACAGATCGCGTTTATTTTCACGCGCGTCGCGCACAGGATAAGTCCAGCTATTTTCGCGCCGGTCCCGCGCGCGCCTTACGTCCGTGTTACGCTCGCATACGTCAAGTTCGTACCTACCTACTTTGTCGCGGCTCAAGTCGCGAGAGAGATCGCCCCTTTCCACTTATATCAAATTCCCCGGCGCTAAATCCGTCGTCGGTTCTCGAATTCTCTCGCCGGCTCTCGGCTGCGCGGCGGGAGAAGAGACGTGGAAGGGAAAGCGCGGGGGCTGGGGGAGGGACGGGGGAAGAGGAAGGGAGCGCATAATTCATGCGATCTCGCGTATAATCAATTCAACGCTCTAATTTTCGCGAGGCTATTTCTAGACGAAGGAAGGGAAGGAACGAATCCGCAGCGTTGTGCCGCGGAAGAGGACTCGCTGCATCCGCGTCCAATCGCACGAGAGACAGGGAGAATCAGAATCATTATTTATTACGCGCTCTGCGGCAAAAGTCCCCTAAAGCGTAAGAGCAAAAAATTACTATAAAAAGTATGGCCGTGAGTGAGAACGCAATGTATAAATATATTTAAAATATAATATATGTGAGTATAGAGTATAAAGGTATAGAATATGTATTATATAAAATAGGGTTTTTGGAACAGAAATTGAAATTGAGAGAGAGAGGGGGAGAGAGAGAGAGAGAGAGAGAGAGAGAGAGAGAGAGAGAGAGAGAGAGAGAGAGAGAGAGAGAGAGTGATCCTGTACTTTTTACATCTCTTGCTCTTAGAAGTTCTAGATGCAAAAAGTGCAAAAGTGCTAATTTACTCTAGATCAGTGATTTTCGACCAGTGCGCCGCGAGTTTTGAAAATATCTAATTATATTCAGTCTAGGGCACTGACCTCTTTTTGCTTGGAATCTAATATATTTTTTATGCCGCGCAATTTCAGTAATTTATGTGTGCCACGAAGTGAGAAAGGTTGAAACTCGCTGCTCCAAATAGTAAAAGCGTAAAAGAGCCGCGAGCGAAAAGAGCGAACGTAATTCGCGCTAATTTTTTAACCAACTGACACAACGTGTCTGTTCTTTTTAGTTAAACTTGCCGCGCCAGTTCAGAGTTTATCTTTATCCACCCACATTGAAAAAAAAACAGAAACTCTGAACTAGTGCAGCCAGTTCGGATATAAAGAACAGATCGAACGTCCCTATTCGTTCCTCAGTTAGGGCAATTTACTTTCACCTCGTCGTCGCTTTCCTAAAGCGACGATGATAAATAAGATTTGCCATAAATAGTACGTACAAATAAGTTACATCGTTATCAAGAGTATCCGGTGTAACACCTTATCGGTTCCTCGGGGCGAGAAAAAAAAGCGACGCGGAGCGTAATGCCGGGCGGGGTGAGGCTATTTATGCGGGATGGATGCGTGACATAACGGCGCCCGGCACTTCCGCGAGCGATTATTCATCGCGTCACCTTTAAATGACCATCCTCTCTCGACGGGAGCGCGGCGGCTTGGTTTACATAATCCCGGCAAAATGCCGGGGCGCGCTTTCTAGTCCGGCGCGTGTCGCCCCGCGGGCCTTACGCGACACTTTCGAAACGGAAACGAAAAAGCCGCACGTGCGCCGCTTGGCCGCGCGGCCGCTCTTTTTATCGGCTCCACTTTTAATTATCCGTCGAGCTTCGATCCCTCGCCACCGCAGGCGGCCTGCTTAATCGCGTGGAACTTGACGCGCGCCTACGAAAATTCTCCTTCGATCGACTTTCTCGGCGCGCGGTGCAAGAGTTTTCTCGATTATTCGCCGTGCGCATTTTCTGAGAAACTGCTACCCTGCGCGACATATTTCTGCGACATTAGATATTTAGTTTCCAAGGTTTTGTGAAAGAATAAATATGTAGGTAGAGGAAAGTCCTCTCTCTATTATGAAGATAAGATTCTAATACGAGACAGAGCAGGCTTTCAACGTCCAATTTCAATCACAGATCTTTTTTCCCCAACGATTACACGATCTAATCAATTTTCCGCTCAACAGATTTTACACCAAAAACAATAAATTCATGGTGGGACCAGATGACGCCTATTAATTTAACAGAAACTCCACTGTCTCATATTAGGAGCCTATCTCACAATAAGGGGGACTTTACTCTCTGTAACAATAATAAAATATTAATTAAAAAAATTGTCATGAGAGATTTATGGTTGACCCGCGACTTTTATGTAAATAAAAAAATTAATAAATTGCAAAATAAATTTACAAATTAAAATTATTTAGACATTTCACATCCTGTCTTGGCTCTTACTCCTTTATTCCTTCGACTGTGATTTCACATCAGAGCCTTATGAATTTATTAATTAAAAAAACGTATATTTCAGTTCGCCTGCGGCGGGGATGACAAAAAGTGTCAATGCAATTCATTATTGTGTGTCGAGCTATAATACACGAAAAGATACGTTTTGTACGTCTCTCGGGGAAGGGTTGGATAAATCTGCTTGAGGGCAAAAGCGTGCCGCTCGCAGCTAAATACAGCGCGAACGGGCATTCTTCCCCCTTCTCCACGGCCGAGCGGCGGAATCCGTGTCGACCTCTTCGGTGGAACAAGGTGTGCTTTGCAATTCCGAGCGCTCGTACGCTCGATGCGCGACAGGTACGGAACTGCACGTTGCGTATCGTGTCCTCGTTAAATACCTGCGTCGCATTCCGACGCAGGCACAGAAAGCGGGGAGGGAAAAAATGCCGAGGAAGGAGGCGGAGGGAGGGTGAAAGAAATATTGTTGCACCATCGGAGGTTTTCACAGGCAGTTGTCTTAACCCGTTCACGACGGGGTTCCTTTCTTTCGTTTGTTACTATTGTTTTTCTAAGGGGACGCTACCCAGTGAGAAATGGTTCGTCGAAACGATGTCGAACCTGTCAAACTCTCGCACGATTCTTTGAAATGCCATGTTGTTCCACGATCACACGACTTTCGGGATAAATTTTAAGAGAAAATTCTCTCCGCGTACACCCACAGAAAAAATTTCCGGATCCAGTGCTATTACATTTCAACGTATCACAAAATATGATGGATATAGCGCCATTCATATTTCTTAGAGAAAGGAATATTTTAATCTTCAATGAAAAATTATAAAATCCAGAATAAAATAATAGCCTTTGTCGAATATCGCGGCGTCGAATTTCGTGCGTTGTAAGATGGAGGAAAAATTTATTCTAAACGCAAAAATATATAAGCTTACATTTATACAAGTTGCTCTTGCCTCAATATACAATAGTAGGTTAATCTTTTTTAATTCGACAGAGGAGAATAAGAATTATTGATTTTATTTTGATACTGTCTTATTTCTATACTAAATAAGGTTGTGAGAAATATAAGTGCGTCAAGAATATTTTTTGTCTCAATAACAGAAATCCTTTCCGAGGGTGTGCGTAGTCAGATCTTACGTTCAAGACTGTCTCAAGATCATCTTTAGATACTCCGTAGCCAGTGAAATGTTCCGTACAATTTTGTCTTTAGATAAATTCAAGATAGTCTTGAATGTAAGATCCGCCTATAAATACCGGCCCTAGTGACCATTCACTGTTTTCAGTGATAATCCACTGATCGACTTTTAGAGAGTGCGAATACGGTCGCTATTTATAGTGTGTCAAGATTCTTTTGTCTCAGTAACAGAAATTCTTTCTGAGGGTGTAGGAAGTGATCGCGAGTGTCTCGCAGGATGAGAAAAGTCGAGAAAACGCGCGCGGATCGCGGGCGTTTAGGCGCGCGTGCCCGGCCGAATGGAAAACGAGCGAGGCCGCGCAGCCCGGACTATTTTCCGTCCACTTTCCCGTATTATGCAAGCCCGCGCGCAAGCACACTGTCCCGTCCCGTCCCGTCCCGCGGTCGCGCGGCGTGTCGCAATTTGCGCAATAAATCGCACCGGTGACGATGTCATCGGGCGCCGCGCGGCGTATCTCGGCGGACGCGACAGCTCCGGTCTCTCCCCGCGCCGTGCACATTGCGTGCACGTGTCGAGAAGGGTGAACGCGTGGTCGCGCGCGTGACTCCGCGCGGCCGAGGCGTGCCCTTCTCCCAATCACGTGGAATGTAACGCGGTCCCAACATTCTCCCCCCTTCGGCTGCCCCCTGGCCCACTCACCTGCCCGCCGCTGTCCGCTTTGCGCGGTGCGCCGTCACGATTCCCGCGCGCGGACTCTACCTCCTTTCCGTCGCGCCGTTTCCAACGATCCGCGCGCGGTCTGCGGAGGACGCGAGGCTGCGGATAAGCTGAAACCTCGATGGATCCGATTGCAGCGAGCTTCCCTCTCGTCGCGCTTTATTTTCACGAAAGACAAAAGAAATATGCCGTGTCTTCTTGGAACTTTTTGGAGAGAGAAATGTGCGATTCCGTAAAAAAAAACATAACATTATTGCGTTAATAATGCGATATTAATACAAACGAAAACGACGCGCTCCGATAAGGAGAATGGTAGTGACTGTTTTTGTGTCACACGTAAAATTATTCCTAGCGAGATGAAGGGCGCAAGTGCTCTTTTTTATCAGTTGTATGGAAATTCTTGAAGAGTGTCACGAATCACTCGATCGAATAATTTCCGACATCGGCGTTTCAGACCGCGCGTTAAGGTCGCAGAAACGCTTTTACATTCGATTGTCCTCATCCATTGGTTTTCCGAACGTCATCATCGTTTCTCTGTTATCTATACTAACAACATACTACTTCAAGTAGAACATGGAGAAAAAATGTAGTTTGCTGTAGCTAAAACCTGTATGTCGCAACTAAATTTCAGTTGTAAAATATGGACGGCTAATATTTAGTTGTGACAGCTAATATCTTGCTACTGTTTATTGTATTAGATGCGACAGCAAACCGTTTGCTATTGTGGAAATATAATCGCTTATTATTTAAAAAGTACTAGAAACGACAAAACGCGCATTTCGCGCGCAGTTTGTGGTTGAGCATTGTATATTTTTAAGAATTACATATATATATATATATAATGTATATATAATATACGTGCAAAGAAGC
This sequence comes from Vollenhovia emeryi, assembly GCF_000949405.1. Classification (NCBI taxonomy): domain Eukaryota; kingdom Metazoa; phylum Arthropoda; class Insecta; order Hymenoptera; family Formicidae; genus Vollenhovia; species Vollenhovia emeryi. The sequence continues at coordinate 622,681 of NW_011967160.1, read as the reverse complement.
AATTGTATGCGCAATGTCAATTTAAAATAAAATGTAATTTATCACTCACTGATACGATTTGCAACAGCAGAGTTGTACATCATTAATTATGTATGTTAAACGGTAAGAATACAAATAGGTATATGATTATTATAGACTAATTAAGTAAAATCGAAATTATTGTAATAAATATACTTTCTA
>NW_011967160.1:609389-618810 GCF_000949405.1 Vollenhovia emeryi | reverse complement strand
TCGCGATCGAGTCTTGGAAACCGATAACGCAAAAGTAATAGCACGCACGGAGCGACTCTCGCCACTGCCTGCCGGCTCGCCGTTCGGCGAGCGAATGATAGCGCGGCGACCTTCAGGTACACGCAAAAACATCGTACGTCACCGCGCCGAGTGAAAAACAACAAAAAAAACGTTGAGAATTCGTTGGCCCGCTTAATCGTCGTACGATACCGCACCGAGTGAAAAACAACAAAAAAACGTTGAGAATTCGTTGGCCTGCCTACGCAATGGAAAATTCCGTACTTAATATTTTATTGTACATTACTTTGTTCCGTGACTGTTGCTACGTTTTGCGTATTATTCCGCGGACTTATTGGTATTGATTACATTAAGGATTAATTCTGTTCAATCGAGAAAATATTTCGAAACAAAAATCGTTGTTACTTAAATTCTTATTTCCAAGATTAAAGAAATGGGAGTTGCGGCAATTCCGATTTTTTTCCCTGGTATTACGCCTTTTCCAGGCAGAGGTCAGAAGTTTTGCGAACGAGCAACTCCTTCCCAGAAAGGTACTCGCGTTGCAACGAGCACGTCGTAAAAGACGTCCAGGTCGCGCAATTAACGGCGATTATCGCAATTAGCGATGATAATGGCTGCGATAGCTCCTGGCTGGCGTAGCTGTAATTAAGCGCGAGATATGCGGCACAAAACGGAGCAGCGTTAGTTTAGTTAGCAAGCATGAGATGCAGACTGACGATACATGTTTAACTGCCCAAGGACAATACTCTTTTCGCCTTCTGAGTCATAAAAAATGCCCCTCTCCCCTTTATTTTATATTGCTGTAAAATATTTTATTAATCCACCCTTACGTTCGATTTTGTCCGCACGTCTCCCTTTTTCGTTTCATTTTGTCTATCATGTGACTTTTTATCGTCACGTACAGTCGTGGTCAGATTGTCCAACGTTTCATGATAAATTTCGGAAATACAGTCTATCGTGTGGAAGATTATAGCTTTTGCTCACGGATATGTGAAGTGACGCGTTGTTAGAGCAAAGGAATGATATGTACAAATATCTATGCAATGGTACACGGAAAGACCGGCTAAAGTAAAAATAACTAAAATTAAAACGTTGCCGTATAAATAGTAGGGGCATCTACATCGTTTTGTGTTGCAACGTTCACTAACAATGAGTTTGCCGCACAAAACGCATATAGTTGTCTCAACCACTTATCATACCAATGTGAGTATGACAACCACAGATACAGCTGTCCTAAATATTACTATTTATTGGGGCTGTGCCAACCCTAATTAGACGTGTGGTAACCATATCGGTCTCTCCGTGTACGTACGAATATTCCGAAGATTTATTGTAAAACGTCGGACAAGCTTTCTGGCCATCACTGCACCTGCCGTGGGTTTTCTCTAAATTCTCAAATTTTTTTCTCGCTTAGACTTGCGGCAACAATATCGCTCTTTTGTCCACTTATATATTCACTGTTGTTAAAATTTGTAATCTTCCTTGATAACTAACAGTTGATATTATCGTTATTATCATAGACATAGTAAATATGGACTGATCGTCCCATTGAATAAGCTGAAGCTTGTGAAAAGAGAGAGAGAGATAGAGAGAAAAAGAGAGAAGATTTAAGAAGACTTTCTTTCTGTCTTACACCATTGTAAAAGAAAAAATCGTACCTGCGCAGTACTACACAGGCGTGATTCTCCCTTGTCACGATGGTGAAACAGAGAAGGAAAGTCTTCTTGAATCTCCTCTGTCTCTCTCTTCACAAGCTTCAGCTCATTCAATGGGAGGCTCAGTCTATATTTACTATGTCTAGAGTTATCCTCGATATATCATCGTTTGAGTTTATAAAATTATTAGAAGAGACTCGATACGCTTCTTTTTATTCAAATTGCAGAAATCTTCTGACTTCCTTATTGAAAATACACCGGAATGTGTATTCTAATTCGTACAAATTTAGCGGGACATCGCTTATGTCAAACGAAACTCGCGCCTCCTCGAGGCTCAAATGTTTCGCTAAATTTTAAACGGATTAGCGTGCGGTCGCGATAAAAAATAATGAGCAAAGTGGAACGTTCGTTCCATTGATAGATTATCGCGCGCTCTCGACGTGGCCGAAGTCGGTAAAAGGAATCGAGCGCCGGAGCCGTGACCACCGGTTAAAACTGTCGCCGGGCTTGCACTTCCGTCCTAAATACGCGTCTAAAGTACGAGATCCGGTTCTTGTATACGTGTACGAGGCCGTCTCGCGGTAGAATGCGATTTAGTTTTCGAAAGTAGGCACGGTCGCTGCGAATAGGTGATATCTATTGGCGCGTGTTCACTTATCTGACAAACGACGGCAGCTGCCACTCAATGTCATGCCGAAAAAAAATGCTTGTCTCGATTCGCGCAATGAACGTGTCGAGTCGAAATTGCACGCCATGTTCTTACACCGTTAATTTCTCAAAATTTCCCGTAACATATCGAAATAAGAATATCAGCACAATCATAAACGCAAATTTACAATAGAATGAATGGCCGAAATTAAAATTTGACTTACATTTTTAAATGACGTTTCCGTTTGGAGAAACTTCCCTAGTAGCACAATATATTGGTGCAATATTGGGAAATAATGTAAATCTAGCAATATTGCAAGATGGGCGCCTTCTCTTATTCAGCCAATATGTTTATTTAGCAATATCGGTCTAATATTGCATCAATTATTATTATTGTCCAGACCATCCTTCCCAACCATCCGTTTCCTGATTTCGTTGTTAATATTCTTTTGGTCATCAATATTAGACCAAATATTCTTATCACATTGTTAAATATTGACCAATGCACTTCCAATATAAATCTAATATTATATAATTATTATACAATTATTATATTTACACATATTCCATGGCCAATATTATTTGCTTTACGTTGGACTATATCGGCCAATGCATTTCTAATATAACCAACATTGGGCCAATACTTAGCCAATGTTTAGCCAATGCATTGTGTGCTACTAGGGTTTCCGCGTCTCTATTAAAACGTATCGATTGGAATTATTTTTAAAAAGCAATTAAAATGGTCTATTAAAAAAATTGTCCCGTCTATTTATTTGAAGGAGGAAACAACGCGTGTCGGCTGCATATAGAGCCGCTGCCTATATGGCATTGTTATGCAGGCTACATTCGCCTTGGAGGTCGCAAAGATTAGCTCTCCGTGAGAAACTGTTCTGCGCGCGACCATAAATAGCCGGCGATAAAACGGCCACCATTGCCGGCCGTATCATAGCACGCACCATAAAATTAGATATCTGCTTCATTAATGATGCGCGGCGAAAGGTCAGAGGGAGCAGTTTGAACCCCTTCGAGAAATGTCAATTTGCGCCGCACCGCGCGCTCGCTCCCGAGCGCTCGTGTAATCGCGGACCGACTTTTTCCTTCCCTCGCGAGCCGCCGGCTCCGTCGTCTTCTTTTAAACTCCGATTCCAACGCGGAGGCATAAAAATTCCTGAATAAAAATACAACGGAGCGACGCGACGAGACGTTTCCCCCGTACGAGCCGGCGCACGGGGGAAAAATTGAACGAGACGCGGCTTCGCGGAGACAAGAGACCCTCGAAAAGTCTCCTCTCGAAATTATCGCGGACGCGTCGCTTCCGGTTTTTTCTCCTTCTCTCAGATAGCGCTTCTCGGTAGGACGTTTGTCTGGCGACGCGGCAATTTTTATCCCGCACTTCTGTGAACGGGCGACTCGAGCGGTCGCGGCGAAGCCACGGAGCCGCGACGTTCCAGGAATAATGCCCCTCCCCCCCTCCTCCCCAACCGTCCATCAACGCGCGTCCAGCCAAACCGTCGACGTAATCGGCTTCTTATCGGCGCCGGCCGATATTTCTTTTCGTGCCCGGCGTCACGTTTGCCCCGAACGTGCCGCAACGGTCACACCGGGCGTCGCGCACGCACCGCGCCGCGCCGCCGCCCCTATCGCACGTTTCTCACGAACGCGTGAGCGGCCCCGGTCTTCGCGCGCGCGATAACGCCGATAACGCGGCCGATAACGGATCGCGGCGGAAACGTGGGTTTCCGATACGGACCGCTCACGTTTCGCTCCGCGGAGCGGCGCCCGACAGGGCCGCTTCGAGGAATTCCCCCCGGATCACGCGCGACCCGACGACCGAACGTGACCGTTCCCGCGACCGCGTCTTCTTCCCCCGCGGACCGGTCAATTGTGTCAATCACGTTGGGAACCGGCCTGCACGTACCGGCGCGCCGAGTACGTTGACACGCACGGGAGAGACGTCGACCGCACGTGCGATTCGGGACGAAATCGCGACGGATTCGCGGCACCTCAATCCTTCGAATTGCCCCACTCTCCTTAAAAAAAGGGACTCCCGGAAATAAAAATTTTGCGGTCGACCAAATCTAGTACTCTTGCTGCAAACCGTATCAAAAAATAATAATTTGTTCAAGATTGTTTTAACGTTGCAGCGATATAAAGAATTTATGTACAAACATTAATCTAGATTCAACGTAGAAAAGATATTTGTACTTGAACATTCAACATTGCAACGTTTTAGCAACATTATTTTAACTTTCTGTGCTGTATGGGAGAGCAATTACCTCCACTTCATTGTCTTAACAACGAAATACGTGGTCGAAAAATCGTTAGATTCTTTTTAGTCCTATGGTTAAATTTTCAGCAATGTCAGTCACGGGAAAAGCGACACTGATGTAGATTAAGTTGTGAAATACGATAGGGTATATCGTTACGTATTAAAACTTACTCTCCTCAACGGCCTATCTGCGGGGAGATAGAAGAACGCCTGATCTCTTGCATGTCAGACTCCGGTATTGCATGGTTTAACGTATCAAAGTTGTGCAATCTAAATATAAACAGATAAAATCTACTTTCAGTCACTCTCGAGTAACTTCAACAGAACCCAACTTTGCAGAACAGTGTTTGGTGTCAAACACTGAAAAGTTGTAGCACGTAAAATCATTTTCAATCAAATCCGACCTCTTGTAAGTCGACTCTCGAATTGAAAATCGCGCAAGGTTACATTCTTTTGTTATAAACAAAAACTGATTTGTCGAAGAAACGTCGCCGGACATGACAAAAAAAGATAATAAAAGTTGTTTAACTATCTATACCAGCTCTATCACCCCTTTAAGTTTGTCGCCATTTTCCAGAATTCCTCCGTACAAAGTGTATCAGCAGAGTCAAGTCCTATCCAGGTCAACAGAGAACATCACGCCAATGTTGTAAGATTTTTGTTATATAACTGAAATGTTACAACATTGCTGCAATATTACTGGAACATCCTGGCTGAGATGTAACTCGGAAGATAATCTAATAGCGAATTCGGTTGTTTGCACTAGTGCGCACTGAGTGCCCACTAAGGCTTGTTTACAGTCAATTTTTATGTTTAAGAATCGTCTTAAATATTTCTTGAAATATTTCGTAGCCAGTGAAATAATCTGTATAGCATCCATACGTATCATTTTTTTTGCTAAATACTCTTTGAACATATGTTTAAGACAAAGTTAAATATAAAAATGGACTATAAGGGCCTGAGCAGAGTGGCTGTCTTGTATTCTTAAGACAATGTTTTATGTTTTAAATCTTTGCCTTAAAGTAACGCACAATAACTGTCTTATGACTTAAGAATACAAGACAGCCATTCTGCTCAGGCCTAAAGATATACAATAAAACATAAAACATTGTTTTAAGAGTACAAGACAGTTCATTCTGCTCAGGCCCTTAACAGGCCTTAATGTGCACTCAGTCCGCACTAGTGCAAGCAATCGAATTCGTTATATTTACAGACAGAATGGTTGCGACACTTTTTTTTAATGTCTTAGGAACGCGCATTTAGATTCGAGGGGTCAATTCCATATCCCAGTGAGAACACTAACGTCGAATCGACGTCAATTTGATCGAAACCGCATCCCAACAGTTTTCGAAAATAATTAAAAGTTTTGGAACTTTTATTTTCTTATATTAAATAAGTTAACTTAACGCTCTCTCCAATAAGATGTTAAAAATATTCAGAACGTTGAACGTAGTAATTTAATACAAAAAAATTAGGTTCCAAACTTAATTATTTTCGAAAAACTGATGGTTGGGACGCGGTTTCGACCTCATTAACGTCGAATCGCCATTAACGTTCTCACTGGGTATCATACAATATGTATAGTAAAAATACTCAGAGTGCGGCTTTGTGTCTTTCTAAGGGGACAGTTAGTAAGAAATAAAGCTACTCGCTTTCAGCATTTTCACTATAGCGTAATATACAGAATTGACTCCCTGGTTTACGTTCTAAAACATATTTTCTGAGGAAAAGTTTACTCTAGAAATAGATCGAAAACGCTCAAAATGATTTCGGAATGGCCATCGAGTAAAATATTCCCCGGAGAAGAAGATTTCGGAACGTAACTCTGAATCCAAATGCACGTTTCTAAACTCACTGAAGAAAGTGTCGCAACCATTCCATCACTGTACATAAATATAAAATTATCTTACGAATAAAAAGTGTCGCGATTCTGTCAATCACGGTACATAAATATTAATCGTAAGGAAATGTTAATTCAGACGTCGTGACAACAATCTTAAAAGAATTAGTAGAAAAAAACATTGCGATTAGTTTATAACGATTTGATTTTTCGCACGCCCACGCGAGCGCGTGCACGCACAAATTTCCCCGTGCACACGCATCTCGCCGATAAACTTGCATTTTATTTCGGCGTTAAAAATGTTTCGCTCGCGAAAATGTGACATATCGTCCGTTCGGCGCGCGAAAGATTAATTTTTGCCCCGCGCGATAAGGCCACAGGCCAGCGGGTTAAGTTTCTGCGCAACTTTCGCGCTATATCTCGCGCGAACGGCGAAAAGAATTCGCGGGTGCTGCGATGAGCGGCGCGAAATGGCCGGCCGATCGTCCGGCTTTGTTTACGTCTCGTCTCGACGTGACGGCCGGCAGGACCGCCGCTTATCGTCGCCCGAGAAAACCGGTTCGCCGTTGGATTCAATCGGTTTTGATATCAGCTTGCCGCTGGGGGAGTTCAAGAAGGCGACTCGCGATTAACTTGTACCCGGTCGCTCGCCGAGCCGTTCGTAGCCAGTTAAACGACGGCTCCGCGGCCGCGCTTTTTTCTTCCATTCTTCGGACTCGTGCGCGCACGTGACGCGCGATAAGGAGAGACGCCTGTTACGCGCGCGGTCGAGGAACGCTCTATTACGCCGCGCGATATTCTCCTTTCAATTAGAACAGTTTTGTCTCGCGTCACCTTATCTTCCTACTCTTAAATATACTCGTACAGCTCGCGAGAGACAATTTATATAAGGCTTCGTTGTCGCGACGTCGAAGATTTTACAGGCGTGAGAACGAAACGCGAGCTGCTGCAAATTTTAACAGATCAGATTATAACAGCGCGAAGAAAAAGTATGAACGATAAAATTAAGACTGTGTAGCGGAAGAAACAAACTATTTGACACCAGAAGTACCGGCGATCATTTCTGACCGTTTCTAATTTTTAGATTAATACAGTTTCTTGTATAAAAGATAGGATTCTGAAATTTTGACATTAATCATTTAATTGATGAAAAGCCATAAAGTTTTAGAATCCTATCTTTTGTACGAGAAATAGGGTATTATAATAATAATATAATAATCTTTATTGAATTTTCCTTATGGAGAAACGGTCAGAAACGACCGCTCGGTACTTTCTGGACGACTCTGTAGTTTGGATTAGAGTTCAGGATAGATTTCTATTTATAATTTTGTGCTATATAAATACATTTATAAAGAGAAGCAAAAAAAATATATATTAAAATACAAATACATAAAAATGCATGTAAAATTACAGAGAACTCTACCCTGAAATCTAAAGCGAATAAGATACATAAATCGGGCGAATAAAACAATATGATTGTAAATATAAAGTTACTTTATATAATGTGCATGTGCCTAGTTTATTGTCAAAAGTAAATAACGGCGAGTGATATCAATGAAATTTTGATTTCGGGATTAACCGATTTCAAACGCTCTTTCCTCTCTCTTTAGTAGTCGGGAAGAGGAAACAGAGGAGACAGTGCGGTAGCGATAGTTCGCATTCGCTTTCGTAATAAATGTACAGCTTTTATTCTTGAGCTATCGTTCAATGTATCCAATATAATCATTTGTTAACTTACTAAATACAAGTGTTTTAATCTCTCACGTCCATGCTTTTTTCACGACACAAAACGAATGTACTTCTTATACATGCTGTGAGATGCGTGTCGTCTTATCATCCCAATAATGGATGAAAATGGAACGGAATTTAATATATGGAATTAATATATTAAATAGGACCGAAGGTTTCTGCCGACGGACGTTGATTGTCCGCTTCTTGATCTTTTTAAATAATTTCAGAATATACGAGATTATGCAATTCCAAATCCGGTTAATCTCTTTCATCAAACTTTCGTGTAACAAGATTCTGTATTTGTTTCATCATTCGTAGATCACGCATTATTAAACTTGAAACAAATCCTAATCACATTCATAATTTTATCTATGTTAAAAATGTACAATTTAACCCCATACTCGTCGTCTAATTGTAAGATTGCGATTAAGATAGCTCCTGATAAAAATAATCAGTGCGGTTTCAATGTAAAACAATCAGCGTCCACCTGTGATAGCTTAAAATTGGTGACATGTGCAATGGGGATTCAGAATTAATGAAAGACAACTGCTTTGGAGTCAAAGAGAAAAAAAAGTACGCCGATCCTTGAAATCAGCCCTCATAGGCGATAGTATCATTTCTTGAAATTGCAAATGGATTTCCAATGCACAAACGAGAACGTTTTTAATGTCTTATGCTGGACACGTGTCCCGTACAAAGTGTCGTAAACATTTGGAGTCTTGTCATTTTGTTAAAAACGTTCAGTCGCGTTCCCCTCTCTCTTCAGCCCGTTCCTCCGCTCTGGCTTTCATCCTGGTGATGAACGCTTGGCCTTTGTTCTTTCGGAAGGTTTCGTACGGATCGTTCAGATTGATGCCGACTCCTTTGTATTGATCGTTCTTATCACGAATCTCGCCTCCGGATATGGGCGCCTCAATGCCCTGCTCGTTCGCACCGAGACCAGCACCACTCCAGCCCATTTTCTTGAGTAATTGATGGCCTTTGTTACTCTCGTCCAGACTAATCTCTTGCGGAACTTTACTGTACGTGGAACCACTGAAAGCAATATACAAATCTTCAGTAATAACACAATTATTGAAAGCAGATGGAAAATAAAAATATGCCAAAGAGATATCAAAGACATGGATTATTGTTCAAACGAAAAGCAAGCATAATAGAAAAGCTAATACAAAAGTTAGTGGGATAACGCGTGGTTCTGTGCGAGAGCAATTGTCTTGTGATCAGCAAATCTCAGATTCGAGCGAATTTTACCTTTTATAT
>NW_011967160.1:594350-608415 GCF_000949405.1 Vollenhovia emeryi | reverse complement strand
CTTATGTCCCCCTCGAAACCATACAACTTTTGTCTGAAACATTTTTTCATATCTCTTTTAGTTTTTTAAAAAATCGACTGTATAAATTAAAATGGCCCACCCTGTACTTTAGTTTTATGCAAGGTACAAAGAAACGAAAATTATGAGTAAGGGAGTTACAAAATTGAATAATAATCCATTTCCGGAGCCTCATATTTCATCCTATATCTACTACAGAAGTTTTAGGACTTACAGAAAACTAGGAGGTGTTGGACTCCGATCCTGTCTATCTAATCTCCTTTCGGGACTGCGATCTTTATTACTATTCCTTCTCCTTCGACTTCTATTAATGTGATTGCTGTTGCGACTGTTGCGCCTATGATTGGTCGCGGGCGATCTCGATCTACTTCTGCCTCGCGATCGCGAGCGTGATCTGCTGCGCGACTTGCTCCGGTAGCGTTTCTTTGGCGGACTAGGGCTTTTGGATCTCGGCCGTAAAATCGGCGATGGAGATTTAGATCTCTGCCTAATACCGGTGGCTATATCCTCTTCTTTACGTTTACGGGCGGCATTTTTCGCTTTATAGTACTCGTACAATCCTAATTTCTCCCATCCGTCACTGTAAATATAAATAAAATTGTTATTTATAGAATAAACATATACAAAAAGTAGCAAGTCATATAACTTGCGTTTGTTTTTCATTTTTATATTAGATTAATCGTTCTTTATGATTTATATGTGATTTCAATATTCACCTATCTCTAGGAGAATCATGATTTGGAGGTGCATAAAACGCTTCTACAGCTGCAACTAAACGATCGCTCGGTGGGGCTGGCGGTGGAAGTCTTATCGCGTCAGGATCCAATGGCTTGTATTCGCCATCTTCTAGCTTTATTAAAGGTACCATTAGACCAGCTGGAAGCTCGAAATAAGGCATACTAGGCATCAAATCCTCGACAGAAGGTTCGTGGATTACGGGTGGCGGTCCAAACCCAGGCGGTGGCTTTGAGAAGTCCGGCAAGGGAACATTGCTAAACGGCGGCGGTTCGGTTGAGGGCGGGACACCCCATCCAGGTGGCGGTTGACTGAAATTCACGTCTGTACTCATTGTGTTCGGAGGACCGGAATGACTAGGTGGCATTGACATATTTTGCTGATTCTGCAGAAAGAAAATTTTTCGTAGACATCTAAAGAATGAATATGTACAGTTTATGCCCGTTTCTACCAATGCAGATTAACTTTAATCTCGTTTAAATTACCTCTTATCTTTTTCTAATTCCTAAAACTAAAAAAGATATAAAGTAACGAGAAGAATATTATTGCCGCCAGTAATTGATTAACAACAAGAAGGAAAATTATTAGATAACTAAGCCGACCGATATCCAGAGATGGATGACAACCTTTTACAATTTAATTTTTAACTAATCCATGTAAGTGTAAAGTTGTGAATCTCATTTTGTCTCATTATCTATACTGCCAATTGTTATACAAACGGCTTATATTGTAAGTTTCTCCAAATTGTAGATATTTCCTTGCAAAGGACCACAATCCGGATGGTCGAAATGTTGGAATAAATTGTTACATTAAACCACTCTAGCCAGTTTAAAGTCGTGTAATAATTTTCCTTCCCGATATAAAGCAAGTTGACCCGAGATCAAAGTTAAACCGCTGGTAGAAACGCGCTATTTGAGATGGCAAAAAAAAATCAGACTACCATTTGAGGTGGCGGCGGCGGCGGCGGTGGAGTTTTCAGTTGCTGATCTATCGCCATCTTTTGTTGTTCGATATTCTGGATCTGTCTCAGCGCGTGAGTGACAAAAGCTTGATGCTGCGCTTGATAATTGTCGAACGTCTGTTTCGTCGACGCTGTAATAGGAGTGATCGCGGTGGCGTGCTGCGCCACCAAGTTGGCCTGGTACTCCGACCAGGACGCGCTCGGTTGCTTCAACTTATCTATGATGCCTTCGTCGAAGTAATTATTCTTTGATTCCCACAAACTCAATAGCTTATTCAGCTTATTAAGCTGTTCTTCGGATGCTGCTAGTGAAGTGTTACAGAACATGGGAACAACAACACTTTCCATTGCTTTGCGGAGATCCATAGACTTTTTTCTCGCACTGAGGAAGTATCCAATTATATATCTCGTACATAGTCAGCAACACGTTGTTATGACGTCGTTTAATATTGCAAATTTGAACGAATATAAATGTATCAAAGGATCGAGAAGGGCTTTAACAATTGTAGAAACTATAATGAAATTATTTTGGGAATCGCAACTACGAAAGTAAGAATATCTAAGAAATAGAAATATCTAATCAAAATAATCCACCTTGATCACTTTGACGAGTGATCACGTTACAATTGATTTCTGTCATAAGATACGTGCGTTCATACTAACCAGTGATGTAAAACGTCATTCACCAGATAAATTATGTGCAACTTGTGACTGAAGGTTGTCCCCTGAATCACTCTAAAAGAAGAATATTTAGAGATAAAAACGAGTATACTTTTTGTACGTAAAAGCCTGAGCAGAATGGCTGTCTTGTACGCTTAGGCCCGGTTGCACCAACTTGGTCGCTTAAAATCTTACAATTAGCTTAACTCACTATCTATTTCTAAGGGAAACAGAAGGAGCCGGAGAGAATCAAGCTAAAGTTAAACTTCTGTGACGGTGCAACCAGGCCTTAAAATACAATACAGTTTTTCTTAAAGTAACCACAACTTTTTTTCCCCACTGGATTACTTGCAAGAGCCAATAAGGATGCAGAGTTTTAGACTTTACTGCGCGTTACCTTAAGAGAAAGGCTTAAAGCATAAAACATTTTCTTGGGAGTATAAGACAGCCACTCTCTGGCCTTAAAAATAAAACGTGTGTATACACTATAAACGCACCTTTTCAGCAAATGATCCGCGACAACCTGATTGCTCTGCGGCGTAAGTGAATTCTGAAGTATCCAGGCCTTTCCCGCGCTTATGCTATCCTTCGTGCAGCTATCGATGATCGGTTGTAGGACCGTGTCAAATGCAGCCAAGTCTGTGTTCGTGTTTTGCGCACTGTTCTGCAGTGCCTGTTCCTGCGCCTGCCTCACGGCATCCTCTACTCTTCCCTGCTGTTGCGCCATCAACGCGGCATGCTGCGCAGCCAGGTTCTGTTCTGATTGTCTCACTTGTTCCTGCAACGTCGTCTGCTGCGACTGTAGATTCGCCAGCTCATTCTGCAGCCACGCGGGCGGCCCGGCGATGTTAACCGCCTGCGCGACACCGGCGATCGGCGGATTCACACCTCCTATGGCGCCGGAAACCGGTCCAATCGGCGGTCCTGCATTTCCCGGCCCTCCGATCTGTCCAGGTAAAACGGGACCGCCCTGGCTCCCGACCTGGGGTCCGATCCCGACCACCGGATTTATTCCATTGTTTTGCGTACTCAGACCGGACGCAAGACTGACGTTATTCAGTGGCTGCGAGACGGCGTTTGCGGCTGTTTGCTGCTGCTGCGAAACGTTTAAACGTGGGTCTGCATTTTGCATTGGATTTATTCCTTTTTGCTTTAAAACTGTAAACGAATGACGGTGGATTATTGTGAGATGCTGAGTCCTTCTCAATCGATATTTGAAAAATTTCTATACAAATAGTTCGATTCTGTTTTTTTTTGTTCTGCGAAGTCTTATCTTCTATCGGTGCGTATAAGAAAATTCTTGGGCATTTTTACACGAGAGAAGAGTACAGTATCGGAAAAGTCTTTTGGGAGCACTATGTTCTTTTTTTTCGTTTTTTTCTCTTTTTTTTAGGCATTTTTACAGTACTAAGATACATTACAGGGCACGCTACTTTTTTTGGACGGGTGGGTCGTATCTCCCCACACACAGATTGAAGCGACACATCGAGACAATGTTACTTCACGTTAGACAAACTCCAGCAAGAATCTTAAAACTACGCCTCCTCGAAATCGCCATTGCCAAGGTAATGCAAGGTGTCTTTAAAAGTGTTCCGCTTAACAAATAGCAATCCCAAAAATCTTGAGAGGAAGGCCGCTCGACGAATAACACATTTTTGTACGTTCGCAATGGATGGAGAATCAGACTCTGTTATCGCTTTTACAAAGTCGTCCCCTTGCTGGTCAAGTAAAAGCGTGGCCTGCTCTCTCTCTTTTTTTTTTTCTATGCCTCTTAATCACAGTAGCTGTTAATGGGATATGTCCCACTTACTGGCTTGCTCTGTAGTCACTTTGTACTGATAGTAGTTGAAGTGCTCCCCCCCAAACAGGAAACCGAACTTCGGGTTGTCCTTCTGCTTGTTCTTTGTCATCTGCTCGAATTCTGGCCCATTGCGAGCGACAAACTGCGCCAGTTTGTCTATGATGTTCCGTAATTCTGTGTCTGAATGTTATAAGCGAAAACAACAAGAATCAGATCCGAACTGGTATTTATAACGAATTAAATTAGATGTACAATCTATTCTAATTGAACGGCATTATTCTTATTCCGTGAGAAATCGCTGCGAGATGCTGCAGATTGAAATTGTGCAAAACAATAGGAGAATATATTTATGAAAAAAAGGAAAACAACGCGATACGATGCCGCAATCGCTGCGGAAAACAGAAAGTACACTTCAATAAGAGAAGAAAACGAAAGTCCGCGCAAAACTATCTGTCCAGGATCGACCGTGAGCGTCGCCGATCGCTCGTACGGTCTTCCTAAATTCGGAACTTTTCCCTCCCCTACGTTCAAAACGCACGAGTTTTCGCAAGTAACCTAGCGGAGTGAATCCAGACACACCAACGGGGTTTTGAAAGTGCTCTGTTCTCGTAGAAAGCCGCTCGACATAGGCCAAACAAAACGGCAAGGTGCAAGCGAGAGACGCATCGCGTATTCGTGGTTAATGCGTGAGAGGACACGGGTTAATTCATTAAGATAACGCACCAGAGAGCGAGCGAGAGAGAGGGGGAGGGGGAAGGAAGAGGGGAGAGAGAGAGAGAGAGAGAGAGTAGGAGGTGCGAGGGGAAAACGCGCGTGCGAGAGAGAGAGAGAGCGCGCGCCTGTGCGGCCGGATCGGCGTGCTCACCTGCGGGTGCCTGGTCCATCTCGGCCGGGGATCGACGGACCGCCGGCGGCTCCGTCAAGGCTGCGCGCCGTTAAAACGTCACGTGCACGTACCGTCCGCTCGCTCGTTTGTTGTACCGTGCATGAAAGCGGGCCACCGCCTCGTGGCGCATCATTCACTCACGGCGGATCCCCGACAACGCGCCAGACGCCGCCATTACAGACCCGCGGCGGCCAGCAGTGCTGCCAACGGCGCTGTCGGCTCGCTTCAAGGCGCCCTTTCACAGACACCGGTATCCATCAGGGCGGCGTCACATGGAGCGTAACTTGCGTAAGCGTAATCTGTGTATGAAGACGTTTGAGGTGCAATTGAAAAGATTTGCGAGCCACTCGTGCATTTGTAGTTAATTAAGTATTTTTCCACTCGACACACTGAGGCCCGTTCAGCGCCTCCTTCCTGTGGAAACACGGACATTCCTATTGGCTGTTGCGCGCAGGCGCGTATTCATAGGAACCGGCCCGTCGTTCCGTTCCGTCGTGTTTCGTGGGTGGCGACGACGTTCGAGGTTACGATGTGTTCTCAGGTGCTCCGGTTACCCCTCCATTTTGGATCTTCCACATGGTGTTATGAACGTTCCGTCGATCGCAGTACGCGTTTAAAATAACTTGACTACGTTTCATTGCGACTTGTATTTCAATCTGGATCGTCTGTCTGTTGCCAGTTGTCTGAATCAGGTAAGACGTTCAACGACGAATTTTATTTCCTCGACGCGGCATCTCTCTCTCTCTCTCTCTCTCTCTCTCTCTCTCTCTCTCTCTCTCTCTCTCTCTCTGACATTTTCTGAACATGTTGCGTTTTTGTGCAGAGTTAGCTGTGATAGAGTGGCGTGTATTTCTTCTACTTCTGTACTCTTTTGTAGATTTTGCAATCTTTTCACCTCGCTCGGCGAATGTTATTGACAATTACGTGAAACGTCGACGCGCGACCCTTCAAGGCCCGGTCTACGATGAGTGGTTAGTCGCTAGAAGTAGAACCGTATGTCCCTTTTCTTTCTGGGTGAAAGCAAAAGGACCGACTTACAGTTCTGGGGCTCGATCGTCCCTTTCCGCAGCGTAAACCCGTGAAAAGCGAAAAATTTCATTAACGAATTCAGGGGCTCGATCGTGAATCTTTTTCTCTAGTGTGAACTCGTGAAAAGTGAGAAAGTGTCATTGACGAGTTTTACATTTGTTTTACATTCACTGAAATTTTTCACTTTTCACGAGTTCACGCCAGAGAAAAAGATTCATGATCGAGCACCAACGTTTGTCAATGAAAATGTTCACTTTTCACGAGTTCACGCTAGAGAAAAAGATTCATGATCGAGCCCCTGACTTCTGACTAACGACAGACAGCTCATTGTAGATCGGGCCTAAGACTTTTCAGTCGCGTTATAAAATAGGCGGTTCACAAGTCCTGGTCTATTACAATTTCACTCTTGTGATAATAGTCATTTACACTTGATGGTACTTTTATCAATTTTCTTTTAAGTATTGATTTTCTCAATC
The DNA here is from genome assembly GCF_000949405.1 of Vollenhovia emeryi. NCBI lineage: Eukaryota > Metazoa > Arthropoda > Insecta > Hymenoptera > Formicidae > Vollenhovia > Vollenhovia emeryi. The sequence continues at coordinate 601,849 of NW_011967160.1, read as the reverse complement.
GACTGGTGTTCAACTGACAATTCAATAAACTTAGCCTGTAAAGAAGCGTCTCTTATTTTAAGTATACTATACTTTTAACATGTTAAAGAGGTGAGGAGTACCGTATAATTTTGTGTATCTAATTTGTTTCAGCCTTTGTGTACATTTTCTGGCTCTAATAGAGTTTCATTTATTATAAAAATAAGATGACTGACAAACCTTTAACGGGTTAAGTATAATATTTAGGTGTTTATATCAATGCAACTAATGTGCAAAACATCAGTTGCATCTTGTTACACGATGCACCGTGTATAACGTTTTATTTCAAAACATTGAGGCCGGAATTCATAGTCGGATCTTACATTCGAGACAGTCGTGAATTTATCTAAAGATGTATGTAACGTTTCATTGGCTACGGAGTATCTAAAGATGATCTTAAGACTGTCTTGAATATAAGATCCGACTATGAATCCCGGCCTGAGATTCTTAGGGAAGTTTTCCCGAGACTTTATTTTATAATTTTATGTGCTGGATATTTTCTCGTTGATATACGTGTGTATGTACTTTCTACATGTATATATTCTGGAAAAGCTGTTAAAAATTGCGTAAAATTACAAACAGAATTCTATCCTGAATCCCGACAGCAATTATAAATCGTCTAACATTAGGCTTGAAACTGACTTTGTAATTAACGATAATTAAACGGGGCAGGATATACGCTCGTTGTCCGATGTGACACTATCACGTAGAATCGTCTTTCAAACCTGATGTTTGCACATATTACGCATACACTTACCTATATGCTTTAAAGCTAGTTCTCGTGCATATGTAAACATTGCGTAATGTGGTGCAACTTGCAGAGATGCCAGTTGCGCAAAATGAGGTCAAGTCTAGTTGGGCTGACGAGGTCGAAGAGGAGGGAGGAGCGTTGCCCGCGCCTACGGAGGTCTATGAGAACGGTTTAAAGATTCTCACCGAGTACAAATACAATCAGGACAACAAGAAGGTCAAGGTTGTGCGCGTTTACAAGATCGAGCGGCGTACAGTGTCGAAAACAATTGCGGTGCGTAAGAATTGGACAAAGTTCGGCGATTCCGCCGACGACAGGCCAGGGCCCAATCCGGCCACCACCGTAGGCGGTGAAGATGTCTTCATGCAATTCATATCCAGCAAAGAGGAGGAGAACAAGGTGGAGGAGGACTCCCTGGATAAGTTGAAAAGCATGGGCGACAAGGGTGTCGTCAAGTGCCGTAACTGCAACGGCGATCACTGGACGTCCAAGTGTCCGTACAAAGATACCGTTCTCGCCGGTGGTAAGTTATGTCGCGAGAATATTGGCACACAAATACAAACAAAAATTAAATTCTTATAAACATATTACACGTTGTTTAATGTTTGTAAAATTATCATTGCCGTAATTCTTCCAGGGAAAGTACCGGACGACAAGAAGCCCCTCGTTAATACGGGAGTGCCTGGTGCAATGGCAGAGCTTAAGCCGCAGGGTGGCAAGTACGTGCCGCCCGGTATGCGCGACGGCGGCAACAAACGCGGCGACTCGATGCAGATGCAGAGACGCGACGACACGACTGCTATACGCATCTCCAATCTCTCGCAGAGCACCACGGACGCGGATCTGGATGAGCTGGTCAAGCCGTTCGGTTCCGTGGTGAAGCAGTTTCTCGCCAAGGAGAAGCTTTCCAATCTCTGCAAGGGTTTCGCATATGTGCACTTCAAACACAGGGCCGATGCCGCACGAGCGATCGCCACTCTGGACGGTTACGGTTACGATCATCTTATTCTGAGCGTCGAGTGGTCGAAACCACAAGTTCAGAACAATTAGGGCGATTCGAAGTATACAAGTGCGGATAGAAATCTGAAATTAGTTTGACTACATTTGGAAAGAATCCCTATGACAAACAAACTATATTAGTGCATAAATCTATGTACATTCTACAATAAGTCGAAATGTAATGGCAGTCTGTATTCGTCTCATTTAATTCTAAATATGAAAATCAAATTTTCACTCAAATATATATTTATTCAATATAGTAATATTGTGTAGCCACGACATGAAAATTTCTGTTTATTATATTCTATTTCTTAAATGTGGCGTGAATACAGACGAAATCCCAACTTTATTTTATATCTTGAAACTTGTTCACGTAAGCATGTAAGTATATAAATATGTAAATGTATACATACTAATATACATTTATTATACATATTTTTACTATATATTCTATATATTTAGTAAATATATATAGTAAAAAATATAGATAGTAAACAGGGGAGCACATTCTTCACGTACTTTTATTATACTCTATTAAAATATAAAATCTGTTTCAATGTACTTTCGGTTTGCTAATTTAAAGCTACTCTGTTTATTCGCGTGAAAAATGATTTCATCGATAGTATCATATTTTTTATTCTGGAAATCTTATATCAAATGCAAAATATATTGTAAATTCTTAAGTGACGAGTTGATGTCCTTATGGGAGTTGATACTCCCATGTCCTTGATCATGGACTTGTAAGAAAATTAAGAAAAATCATTAATATTAAAATCGAAATAAAACTGAGATAAATCGAACCTGGAACTTTGTTCATACATATTGACATTACAAGTGTAATACTCGCTTAGCATAGACAGTTTTATTTCAATATATTACATAGATTATATTGAATCACAATGAAAGTAATTACATTTGGATTTGGCCGCGCGGCCGCATTATGAGTGGACTTAGGTACATATTTCCAGAATCGTAATGTTACGTCTAATACAACCTTACACAATGGCTTATAGAAGACTCCTCTCGAAGGTACATCCATCGCGCTAATTACAATATAATACAGCATTCTTATTTTTCACTCGTCATTCGTCGTTTCCTTTTTTGTTCGGGATCAGTTTGCGACGTCACACGTTGCTGTTGTCGAATAATAAAGCCACAACTCTAGTAAGTAGGGGAAGGGAGAAAAAAATATTGAGGACAAACCGATGACCGCTAAACAATTGAAGGCTATCGTTGAAAATTGCGAGACGAAACATCACGTGCAATTCGTGTTCAACACATTATCCTTCTCGCACAATGAATCTAGGACACCCTGTAATGGTCCAATTATTCGCGAATATACAATCGCCAATAAAGATCAGCCAGCTGAAAAAAATTACACGATTAAAATTAATAATCGTCTCCCTTCCGGACTTGCTTAGCAATTATCTTGCACCCTTCTCGACGTAAAGTAAATGGCGTTGCACGCAAAGTAATCCGAAAGCCTCGAGAAGAGACGCGTGTTCTCCATACCGGTGATAAAATTGATATTGGAATTGCAATGACGTGCGAATGAAAAACAAATTCAGTTAAAAACTCTAGATTAATTCCCGCGATCTTTCCGAGTGCCCGTCAAATCTGCCTTAAATCTGTTCTCCTTTTGGTCCGGCCGATAGTCTACTTGGTTCACGGATTACGAAAATTGTCATCACTTGTCGTCGGAGGGCGAACCGGGGGATGCTGGGTCCAGCGGCGAGCATTATCACGTGACATTGATCTCTTCGTCGTCCTCGTTCTCCGTTTGTTCCTCGGGCCTCTGCGGACTCGTGAGCGGACTCACGTCGCTCAAGTCCATTCTCGGCCTGTCCCCGTCGGCGTCGCTCAGATCCGGATTGGGGTTGTTCTTGTTCGGTAACGTCTGCTCGCGCGAGCCGCCGGTCGCCAGCAGCTCGCGCTCCTTGCTGTTCCGCCACTTCATGCGCCGATTTTGAAACCAGATCTTCACCTGCAAATACAACTCGTTTAGCCCCTTGTTAACTTGCAATGAAAATCCTAGAGCAATGTGTCGCGTTTTTATACGAAATTTATTCCGCTGTTAGCTTTCATCCATACTGTGTGCGACTATCTGTATGCTCGGTTAAATTATCAAATATTTTTCACATTCGTGTGTCCAATGTCTTCTTTCCGCCATCTAGCTGCCGTAAGTAGAACAATTTAAATTTCAACAAAATCCATTATAAAGATCGAGATTTGTAATTCATTGTGAGCCCCCATAAAATTGGTCTTAGACTATAATTTGCTGTATAAAATCTATAATTTTATTATTTTAAATTTCAAATTTCAATCGACCTCAGCTGGCTCCATTTATTAAATTAGCTTTCAACGTTTCGACTTTTGGTTTAGGTCCTTACCGGATGGGATCTAAGAGTAAGTATTTTACATATAAATTACATGAAAAGTATACAGGCATTGCACAGTATCGCAGAATAATTATTATAGGCATACCTTGTTACAAAGTCATGTCGAATACAAGTTTATTTTTTAAATTGTAATTCGTTCTGGATAGCGTTTCATTTACAATTTTATGTGCGTGTAAGTACTTTAATATTTTTTCCGATTCTTAATTTTAGCTGGGTTTTACTGCAGAATTACAAATCGCCTAAAGGGGATTCTCGCTTCAAACCATCTATAATTAGCATTACATTTTACAGAATCAAATTCTATTTACAATTTCCTGTGTCTCGTGCATCCTAATATATGTTTAAATAGAATGCCTTTAGCATATTATAGAGCAAAGTTCTGTACTATGAGATAAGCTTCTAGTATGAGACAGCAGGTTTTCAGCATCCAAATTCAATCACAAATCTTTCTCGCAGTGATTACACGATCTAACGATGAATTTTCGCTAAACAGATTTCACTCCAAGGACAGTAAATTCGTGGTGGAATCAACAGATAATGTCTATTAATTTAGTAGAAACACCGCTATCTCATATCAAGAGCCTATCTCATAGTAGAGCATTTTCCTCTACGTTGGATTTTTCAAATATTTTTCATATCGTATAAAATTACAAACGATAAAGTGTGCCCTGAATTCCGACACGAATTATAGAAACGGGTGCGATAACTCGACTCTTTAAACACCCCTGTAAAACTGAACTGGACAGTCATGGCAATATCATTCTTAAGACGCGAAATATCTCCAGCGCTCCTGCGTCCCGCGTGAGCTCCGGAGGCCGTTGCTTTTGCGAAAACGACATGTCTCGCGCGGTACATCAGTGTGCCGGTGTACGTAACCGAGGAAGAGGGAAAACCGTTACTTTCCCGCATTAAGGAGCCGCTGAACGGGCCAACGTCAAACGCACACCGGGCACCCCGAGAAAGTCTCTCGCCCACCCTTGTTTCCCGTCCGCCACGCCGCCCGTAGCCGCCCCATTAGCCACTTTATTATACGCGTTCTACCTTGAGCGAATCGTTGACCCCGTGGGCTGCGCGCGGATTGATCTACCCAAACTGCTTTCCGAATTTTCATTCGCCGCCACCGCCGCCGCCGCCGACGATGATGGTGTGCACTTGACACCATCACGGACCCACCACCTTCGGGGGGTCCGCGCTCGCTCGCTCGCTCGCACGAATACAACACTTCGCGCTGCCCCTGATTGATGCCGCGGGACGTGGATGTTCGATAATTCGCAGACGTTTCGGCTCAACGCCGAGCGTCAGGCGCGGAAGGCACTTCCGTTTAAAAGCTCGCTATCGCTTACGGGCGATCGCAAATCAGCTCGTCTCGGTTGCGCTTTTCGATACCTGAACACGGAATTGTAAGAAGGCGCGAGGATATTTCGCGCCGAGTACGAACGGGGGAGAGTCGCCCGAATCGCGCACTGCTTCAGATATTACACGTGGCATTTCTCATTTGGTACTTTGCACTAATATTGGAAATTGTAGCTCGGCGTTTAAAGGCACTTTTTATCGTGTGTCTAATTTTTTTGACAAGGGCAAATTAATTTGTTAGAAGCCTTCCTATGAATCTTAGTCTAGTGTGGAAGCTACCAGTTAAGCAATTAATTACATAATTCTGTAATCGTGAAATGATAAATAAGTGCGCGAGTTGCAGAATCGTGCCGAAACGTTATTTAAAAACTCCCGCGATACGATTTAAGAAACACGATCAATTTTATAAAAATATGAACGTAACTTTTACAAAGTACTAAAAAATTTTATAAAAGATTTAATATTTATTTCGATTTTAATATCGCAATATGTATGTAAAGTAAATGTAAAATGTTTTACAATAAATGTGCTTTTAGAAAAACATGAAAAAATATAAAAATACTTTTATAAAAACACAGAATAAAACTGCATTGTTAAATTATCATCGGCTACAAAAGTTACATCAATCGTACCTGATTTTTATAAATGCTAAATGTAACATGCACAAAATAAGCTGAATCTGGAATTTTTTGTTTACATTTCGCGTCGCTCATTTATTTCGTACCATTACGTGTCGTTTATAATCAATAACCAATATTCACAATCAGTACTCGCAATATGGAGTACATTTAGGTGGCCGGTATGCATTAAGCAATTCTCCTTCATGTTTAAGATAGAAAAATAATATAGAAAGGATGAAAGCTTTCAGAGGATATCAAGGAAATTGTCCTGGAATATATATTAGTATCATACATTGTATGCCCACTTTAGACGATTTATAATTAATGACTGGAGGATATTTTATAAGACGCCGGAAGTAATTAAAAACTTTAGAATATAACTTGGCCATGTCTGGCAAATTTTAATGCTAAACTCACAACGTTTCGACCATGGTTTATGGTCCTTTTCAGGCGATAATCGTATCAATAATTCCGTATGGTAAATGAAAAGAACCGGTCGCGAAATTAAGACCAGTCTTTTGATTTACCATACGGAATTATTGACACAATTATCATTTGAAAAGGACCAAAAACTATGGTCGAAACGTTGTGAGTTTTAACATTAAAATTTGCCAGACATGGCCAAGTAATAGTCTGAAGATTTATAATTAACTTTCAGAATTCTATCTATATATGAATTTATATATTTTAATGTATGTATTTTAATATATTATTTAATAGAGGAAAGTATGAGATAGCTTCTAATACGAGATAGCATTTCACTTCCAAATTCAATCACAAATCTTCCTTCGCAACAATTACACGATCTAACAGTAAAGTTTCCACTAAGGGCTAGTTCCACAAACATCGGTTAACTGCTGACCGAAGGTTAATTGATTCTCTGTCTCTTCTTAAATAATAAGATAGAAAAGGATATAGGGAGTCGACTGAACCCTAGTCAACATAAATCTTCAGAATATTACTTGACCATGTCTGGCAAATTTTAATGTTAAAACTTTAACCGATGTTTGTGAAACCTAAACAAATTTTACTTACAAAAGCAATAAATTGATGATGGAACCAACAGATGATGCCTATTAATTTTGCAGAAACTCCGCTATCTCATATTAAGAGTTCATCGCACAACAGGAGACTTTCCTCTACATGTTCGCCATTCAATTCTCCAAGAAGAATTTGTCATACTACGTTACACGACGTACAAAATTATAAGTAGAATTTTTCCGAGTTTCCAATACGAATTATGGATCGTCCAAAGTGGGCTCGAAATAAACTCACTATGTGGGAAATCGAGAGACAGAGAGAGAGAGAGAGAGAGAGAGAGAGAGAGAGAGAGAGAGAGAGAGAGAGAGAGAGAGAGAG
>NW_011967160.1:574017-593637 GCF_000949405.1 Vollenhovia emeryi | reverse complement strand
AGAGAGAGAGAGATTGGCTGAATAATGCACTTAAAAATCCGGTCGCGTCACGTGTTATAAGTAATTTTATTTAATATCACACGCAATTCCAATTATCACTGCAAATTAATTAAAATTGTGATCTCTGCAGGCGGAGAACCGCGGGGGGGGGGGGGGCGATAGCACGAGAAGGTGGTGTGTGCGCGAGAGATCTCGTGTGGAGCAACATCGAGAGGGTTCGACGGGGGTTCCGCGGCGATTAGACCGCTCGCTCCTCGGCCGCGCATAATTCACCGGTAACGTTCTCGACATTCGAAAATATACGTATTTTTTTCCCCTCCCCCTCCCTCCCTCCCCTCCGGGAATGTTTCACGCGCCGGCGAACGATGGGCCGGGATGACGCGGATAAAATTTTCGACACTTTGGCAACGTATATCTTATTCGGCGCACGCAACGCATTCGGCCGGGCGCGGTGCGTGCGTTTGACACCGCGCACCATCATTAATACCGGCCCTCGACCTAGAGAGATTGAAATTTAATGTAATTTATTATTTTTTAATATATCCCATGAAAACGTTTTACGCGGATATTTTTGATGCACGCATCCCGCCCCCTCCCCCCCTCGGTTACCCCTACGGGCGCCCCTCTCCCCTCCCCCCACCCTCCCCCTCCTACCCCCCGGTCACTCGAGGGAGGAGGCAGGCGTGTGCGTTTGACACCGCGCGAGCTAAAACGGGTTTTGACGCGTTAATGTGTTTTTCCGCTTTATAGCGAGATCGCCGGGGATCGGGCCGCATTGAGAAAGGAGCCACGGCCAGCGGGCGGACTCTCGTCGAGCAGACTTGTTTACACGAACGCCATTCAAAGCGCGGACGGCCGCGATCATAATCGCATCGTTAATCGCCGAGCTCTGTAATAAAGGCAGCTTTCATTCCGCCGGTTGAAATAGCACGATTCATCCGCGTTTAATTATCATTATTAATTAGGTGTATACGTGTGCGTGTACACCGTGGACGTCCAAGCGCGCTACCGCGATGCTGGATATAGAGAGCTTCTAATAAAGAGTAATTATTATAATATCCGCAACAATTAGAGCTCTCGTACGATACAGCCGAGCGGCGAGTATCGGAATCTCGACGTGTGAATGAAGAATTTTATCGATGTCGCTGTAACACATCCCTCGTCCCGTTGTTATCTCGACTGTAAGATCCTGCGGCGAATGTTAAAATAAAGGTTTCAAGAAAAACGCGAGCTAAAGTATCATTAATTAACGAAGTGTGGCTATTAAAAGAAAGTAAAAAAAATGGTTCGGGCGGTGTAAAGCGATTGGGTGGGTCGCTTCTCAAGTTGCAGACTTTTCACTGCGATCCGCGCGATAACGGCTTCTTGCGAATTAAGATCGTCACGTTCACCGCAAATCATTACGCGGACCGCTCGTTAAGTGCCAAAACGCGTAATAAAATCATTAACGCAAACGTATTCGTACCCGCGAATACGTCCCGGCATCATTAGAGACCTCAACGCGACACTAATAATTCTATCAATTACATGATTCGTTTTATCGGTGTAACGCGCTGACTCGCCGCGCTCGCCCAATTGCGTGTCAATAATATTTGTAGCATTTATACCTAACGCTTGTAATATTGCAGAATACGCGTTTAACCAGAAGTCAATCACAGTTCACACGCACGTAGTGCCGAAATCAATTCATCGCGAATTACGGTGAATTTGATTGTAGTTGCTGATAGAAATCCGGCTGATAGAAATCTGACCGACGAAATTTCATAATAAATATTAAATTTCGGAGCAGCGGGAGATAAAGAAGTCTTAATGCATGCATTGCGATACGGGGAGCGTTACAATGTAAACAATTTATGCGCCCAATGTTTCGTTATTTCGACGTTGCGAATTTTTAATCGCAAAATACCCCCGGCAATCCTCAAATTAAACATTGCGAGATTAAGTCCGCGTGAATCAGAGTTCAGATTTAATATCTCGCCGTCTTTTTCTGTATCTAAAGTTTAATTTGCGAGAATTTTCGACCTCTACAATCATAAATATTAATGATAAAATTATAACCAATTAAGCACGAATCACATTGAATCTGATAGTTGCTGACAGAAATTCAAGTACCGGTGAAATTTCATAACAAATATTAAATATCACGTTAGCGGTAATAGATATATCTTATTATGAATATTAATATGAGAAAAATTCACCAGCATGTTCGACTTATATTTATTAATATTATTTCGACCGTTAATTCTGAACAAATATCTCGAGAGTATTAAATTGTCGAAAAAATCAAGCCCATACTAATTCGAGCTCGAATTAAAAGTGCCTTACATCGCACCTTTGTACCATATCAAATTTAATTCCAGGGAATCCTCAAATTTCCACAACCGTAAAGTATCAACAATAAAATATAATTATAGCATTTCTTCGCCCCTCGTATTTCCAACTTTTTTTCACCGCGGCCACTCGATCTCTCTGTAAGAAAAAAACATCGATCTTCAAACTTTCGACGAAGGGTGTAACAGCGAAAAGCGGTGAACGGCCCGTAGGGTTCAGGGTCCTTTGCACTTTCGCTGCGTCGCGTCGTTAAACAACGCCGTAGATAAATTAACAAACGGCGGCGCGGTACAACGGGGTAATTATGCGTCGAACGCTATGTAGCTCGGGTGGGACGCCAAAAGGTGAGAAAGTTATATTCGCCGCGACGAATTAATTCACCTATGCTCGCCCGGCAAATTTTCATACGGCGGGATGTATGCGCTTGACACCATGTAGACCCTAACGATCTGACGCGCTAATACACACTCTTTAGCTCTAGGGTGTTACCCACACGAGAGACCGTGCGCCGTTTACTGACCGTTTACTACCTCCAGAACCGTGCGCGCACACGTGTGTGTACACGTATGTCGGATATATTCACGTAAGCGACGCGTGTGGAGTTTTAGAATATTTAACCCCTTCCTGTCTAAAGGCGGTAATTAATGTATTTGCCGAATACGCTTTGAAACCTTCTCACGCTGCGATTGCGCGTTAAATTGTCCTTAAACGATGCAACGCACTTTGCCCCCGCAGCGGTAACTTTATATCCAAAAGGGAATTCAGAACGGTCCGACGTTCGGGAGAACAATGAGGGCAACGAATCTCTCGCAGACTTGAAATTACAGCGCGTGATTTTTTGTTTTAATGGTAATTCATCCCTGGAGTCTCCCTTTCGTTATATGACGCAAAGTTACTTTCGCGGCAGCAAGTAACTTTACTCTTAAGAATTCCAGCAAAATCAACTGTGCGTATTCATAATAGATAGTAGAGTCCCCGATTATGAGATAGGCTTCCAATATGAGACAGCAGGTTTCCAACATCCAAAATCTCCTTTCGCAACTATTACACGATCTGACAATGCATTTTTCTTTTATCAAATGATTTTACAATGTAGAAAAATTGCATGACGACCAATGGCTGGCAAATTCTAATTAAAGAAATTCATTGCGAAAAATTTTTTTATAATTTACCAGCCATTGGTCGTCATGCAATTTTTCTACCATGTTTAATCAATGACTGACGTTAAATAATTCTTTACGTTAAATGATTTTACTCCAAGAGCAATAAATTCATGGAGGAACCAACAGATGACGCCTATTAATGTAGTAGAAACCCCGCTATCTCTAATTAGGAGCCTACCTCATAATAGAGGGACTTTCCTCTAAATAAAATTATGAAATTAGCTCCTTTCTTGACAAGGATGGATGAACGGTTTCGCCATCAAATTGACACAAGGGTGCGAAAATTTTAATTGCACCACCCATGGCGCTCCTAAAATTCGTCAGGCAAAGGGATGCGTGATACAATCTGAATGCAAAATCGCCGAGAGAGGGGGGGGGTGCGGATTTTTCCCTACCATCTCGCGGCAGTGTCGCGGGGGGCGAGATTAAGCACGCGGGGGATGAAATCGGACAGGAGGACGGAATCGGTAAAGCGGCGAGCAATTCAACTTCGCCGAAAAGCGCGCGGCGGCGGCGGCGGCGACGGCAGCGGTGGTAGCGTTCTCTCAGGACGGAGGTGCTTTGTTACTTTTGTTAGTTCCCGGCCTGCCTGCCGCTGACGGGACAATCAATCACCGCCGTCTCTCGGTAAACGCAAAACGAAAAGAAAGAGAGAGAAAGAGGGAAGCGGGAACGGGAGGGCGGGAGGGCCGAGGGTGCGAGAGAAGATCGGAAGTGAAGCCCCGCGGTTTCCCCACGGTGTGTATGCGAGTTGCCAGTTTATGCCGCTCGTCTGGGAAATCCGAACGACGAAATTGGTGATTGAAGTGGCCCACCCGGGATCCCCTTCCTTCACATTGTCCTTTGGGGCATCAAGAAGAGATGTCAAAATTAAGAAAAAGAAACACATTTTTTAATTATTGTTTCGTAAAATTTCACCCTGATATGATGGCATGGTTTAAGGCTGGACAATACTCACTCAACAAAAAGTTTTATTGGAATATGTAGATATGCATTGAAATAAAAATTAGTAAATATATTAGAGAGAGAGAGAGAGTCCCTTGTCTTACTCTTTAAACTTTATCCGGTTATTTCTGTCAGCAAGTTTCAATCTAATCTTTCATTTATTTGAATATTAAAAATTTGCACTTTTAAAAATTCAATTCTCACGTAAAATAGATACTTTTATATTGTTTCATTGCATGGGATTTCAGAGCGCGGTTTTCTTCTTCTCTCGTAATTTTATTTGGTTCCTGCGAGAGTTGAATTTGACATTTCTGTCGCGCATAATAATGACTCGTTTGCAACGATTTGCGTTCAGCCTGCGACTATTGCTGAAAATTTAGAAATTTTTCAATTTCTTTTCCGCTTATATCCTGTTCTTTCCAGACTCATCGGCGTATAGCTGTCAAACTCGTCGTATATATGCGATTCTGAAAAGATCTCCCCACCCTTCAACTCGAGTTTCAAGCACGTTTCCTCAGAAAATCCAACTGCGAGCGAGCAGCGTGTCGATTTCAATATCTTCTCCGTCAGTTGTAAGAAGCGCGATATAGCTATAATTCGTAGTGTAGTTGTACAAAACTCCAGCGCCAATGAATATTCTTAAATTGATAATAAAACGAAAAGACAGCGGCATATAACAGATAGAACTAGATTTAACACTTCATTTGTTATTTTAAATTACATTTTATATGATTGAACAAAGCATACCTACATATTATTGAAAGATTCACTAATATAATGAGCTGAACAGTATGACATAATTAAAAGCGAGCTTATATGTATAAATATATATTATTTTTATTTTTGATAAATATAACGAAATTATTAAAAAAGCTACTACGACTATCAACTATCGACAAATAAAATATAAAAAAATATCGCGATATCACACGTCCTATTCATCTCATTATCAAAATTTGTCCCGATAACTTTCAGACGGTATGGAAATGAAAAGGGCAGCTCGTTAAAATGGTGAGCAAACGAATCTTGATTATTCCACATCCTTAATTATATCCGTCGCGGTAGTAGAAAAATTTTAATTGGCGTTAGGTCGTGGAAAATTGGAATGTCGCGTCGGAGAGAATTGACCGTCCATCCCCCGATTATCCCCTAAACTGCAGCCGATCGGTCCACCCTTACGATCGTTCAAATATCGCTATAGTCGCGAGGATCAAGCATAACGACGATATCCGAAAGGCGTTATATAGAGTGCGCGAGTGGGTAATCGTTAAACGATTGGCTGCGGCCTCTCTCGCTCTCTCTTCCTGTCTTCCGCCCTTTCTCCATCCCTCCTGGAGGAACCCCGGGCTGGAAATCCTCCTCCGTTTAACTCCCTGCCCCATTCCTCGCACCCACGCGCCCGCCCTTACTTCCGCCTACCCTCGTGCACTCCCTCGTGCTTCAACCCCGTCCCCCACGTTCGTCCCACCCCCCGGCCGCTCTTTCTACTCAACCCCCTGTGCCATCCACGTTGTGCCTAGTGCGGTGGTGGCGCCATCTGGTGCAGTTTAATAAAAGACGATCGATTATGACGTCGGCCTCAGAACTACCCCTCAGCTCACTCACTCTTGCCGACTCCCTCCCCCTCCCTCTCCTCCTCCACCGCCCTTCGCCGGCGTAGCCACGAGTGCTCACCCCCCTCCCCTCTATCGCTCTCTCTCTCTCTCTCACTCTCATTTCCTCACTCATGTATTTGACTCTCTCTTCAGGACTCCCTCTCATGTGCTCGTCGATTCTATGTTCCGGAATAGCGCAGAAACAACAGAATAGAAAGAGAGGAGAGAAGTCCAGGATGGTCCAGAATGCGCGGAGGTGGAAAAGAGAGGGATTATAACCTCATACGAGGGGAATACACTGAAAGATTTTTTTCTTTGCGCGATCTTCGTGTGTACATAACGTAGCAGGGTTAATCGTTTCTTATTCTTGTCCAAATATTCAGAAGTACTTTGCCCTCTGCGCGTCCCTCGATAATTCCTTATCAACTAATAACAGTTCAGAAGGTGTCTATTGTGCTTTTGCAAAGAAATTATTGGCCGCTCGTTGGCTTTTCGTCGAGACAAATCCATCCGTGAAACTCAGCGATCGAGAATCGTCACATATTTATCCATTTAACTCTCGTTCATCTGTCGATCGTTTTTCGCGGGAAATGTGTGGAGCCTATAAAAAAAATCCCTCTCCCTCTTTCTCCCTGAATTTTCCCTTCGCGTCCGCGTTGACTCTCGGCGCGGAAAGGACGAGGTAAGAGAGGAGTGAGGTCCGGAGGGTCGAGAGTGCCGAGTGGCAGGGGCGAGGAGTGCGGGGGGGGGGGAGGGGGAGGAAGCGAAAGGGACAGAGAGCCGAGTAGGGGTCGCCATCCGTACAGGGGTACACTGTGAGGTGAGGTCAGCCAGACCGGAGGAGGGAGTGGGCAAACGGGGGTGGATCAAACGTAAAAAGTACGGCACAAAGCTGCCGGCGTGGCGCGATCCTGCGGGCGAAGGGCAGACGGCTGCCTGATGTATGGAAAGGAAGTCGCGCGATAATAGAGGGGAAAAAGGGCCTTTGCGGATTTATCGGCGCCGCGCCGCGCCGCGCCGCCCCGGTGACGATTTAATCGATTGTTTTTCTCGGAGCGGATAAAGGCGTAATTGCGAACACCGGCGGATCTCGTTTAATTCTTTGAAGCCCGGTGATATGAAAAATCACCTATACCACCATCCCTTTGCCCGTGAGTTAGCTGACTATTCGATTATTTGACTGGGCTCTTAATGGCGGGATATTTATGCCGCCTTATATAACGTGAATTTTCGCATCAACGGGGAAAATAAAACGTGTCCGTTTGTATTATTTATGCAACGCAGCGTTGATTATCAATTCTTATAGAGGTAAATGTGAAAGCTGCGGTTCGAGGAGATAATTCACTACGCTGGAAATATCTTGCGCCGTGAGTTTGCGAGATTGAATTAAAGTTTTAAAATTAATGATTTGTAAGATTGGATTCAATTTCATTGAGATAATAGAGAGACGCGAGGACAAGTGTCTCTCAACGGTGGAATATCTTCCAGTCTGAAAACTATTTCCTCCAATGTACAAAGTTTTCCGAAATGTTTGATTGAAACTCAAGAAACGGCACTTGCCTCGGCATTGGATAATTACATAAAAAAAGTCTTTAATTAAAACAATTTTATTTGATACTTCAGGGCATCTTTACGAAATTAATTACTGGTAATAAAAGACGGCGGTTCGGCGTTGCACGAGGGGGGAGGGAGGGGGGGAGCTTTTCGAATGTCTCCGTAAAAGAGTGCGGATACCAGTTAGGGCGGTACGAGATCGTAAAAGTAAAAAGAGCAGCGCAAGCTGCCGCGTCGCGATTCAGCCGGAGATGAGCTGGCAATTGCTGATGTAGAGTGAAAAACGTCGTGTGTTCTCGCGTCTGAGATGTCACATGTGAAACCTCTTTTCCGGTTCGACGAAATATCGCCATGGTCATCAGACAAATGTCCGGCTGCGAGACCACAGTAATCTGAACCCGGTCGATCGATTGAAGGAAATAAAACGCGTTAAAGCAAGTGGAATTGGAACTATTCCTAATGCGATTTTTTAAGCCGTAAGCATTTATTCGCAACTACTATCCGTATTTTTCTTTATTCCAACATGCCTCGGTGGTCGAATTGACGAGACGCCCGCCTAGTGAGAAAGAGGTCCAGGTCCAGGTTCAAACCCTGGCTGAGGTAAATTTTTCGCAGTAAATTAAAATCATTTAGACACTAACGTCCTGTTTTGGCTCTCATATCTTTTATTCCTTGGAATTGCGATTTCACGTCAGAGCCTTATGAATTTTATTGTTTTTCCATTGGATTTTTGCATTCCTTCTTATAGAATTTTTCCACGGATATCGCGACTCTGCGCGTTGCCGCGAATAACAATTTTTCTCGATGAGGAGCTCGTAATGGAGTACGGTGCAGGACAGATTTCCATGGATCGCCGTGGAGGAAAGGAGAATCCCATGTTTATCGTTACACACTCATCCGGTTTTATGAATACGATCTCACGAGCGAAACGAGAGAGCGAACACGTCCCGGCATCGACGTCAGCCTGCGATAAGAGGGCGGAGGGAAGGGTTTACAATCGCGATATATACAATTTGCGAATTTACAATCCGTCTGCGTGCAGGCCGTATAACCGGGCTGCGTGAGTGGATGCGATCCGGTACAAATCGGAAGTGATATTTCCGGGAGAAATGTCGCGAGAGCGACAGCGAGAGGAACTCGTTGCAGGAGCGCAGCGATGTCGCGCAGCTCGCGTATCCGACTTTCTCGTTGCAAAATTATTTCTAAACGTCGAAAAGAGCACGTTTAAACCCAATCAACAGCGTTCAATTCGAGTCGGTGAAATAGTCGGATTTTCTCGGAGGAAATTGAAGACGAAAATCTTTCTATCAAAATACATCGAAGGGCTAAAATCTTTTATATCATGAGCGGACGAGAAGGATGCTTTTTCGCACGATAAGCTTCGAAAGTTCAACTAATTAACAAAACTTTCACTGAAAACATTCACTGAACATTTACAGCATTTTTGCGACCACAAATACATTTAATCAATTAACTCTGTCTCGCGTTAAGGTAAGAAGTCGCAAAGGACAAACTACGTAAAATTCGGCAAATCTACCTCCAAAATTATCAAAGTTTTTACGTCGGACGAACGAGGCGGTTCCAGGACGGTCCAATGTGTAATAATGTGTAATAAATAATAATTTCCGTCGGTCCCACGATTACCTGAAGTGGTTACCCCCCTTGATTTTTCCTACTGGATTGCTTACGAGAGCCAATCAGGCTTTAACTTTAAGTCACCTGAACTCTGCATTCTTGTTGATTCTCGTAAGCAATCTAGGAAAAATAGTACCGCGTGCCGTTGGCTTTACATTAAGCTCGTATATTTGCCTTCGCAGGCGGAAAGACGGGGGTGAAGGGCGAAGCGCTCGCTACCACCGGTTGGAGTCATCGATGCCGCTCGATCCCCCGGCTTTCGATTTTACCGGCGCGCTCGCCGTGAGTGATTAAAGTTGATTCTCAAAGGCGAGATCTATATGCATACCGCGGTATTGTATATTCATGGTTTCTTAGCTCCCGCGTCCGCCTGCGGCGCGAGCGAGAGCGAGGGGCGGGAAGGGGGCGGCGGGGCAGCGCGGCGCTCTCTCAAAGTAAAATCCATAATGCATGAAGGTCCACGGGGCTAAGCCGAAGAGCTTAAAGCCGTAAGATATTGCGCGGCGTTATATTCATGTTATGCTCTGCGAGAGGCAGGCCTTTGTTTTTAATATCCGCGGCAGATTGTAGCCGGAGCGATTAGGGTAACGTCATAGCCGTCGTCCTACGTTAGACTTTGATCCACCTCGCGATCAAGACGAATGGGCTTCCCGTCAGACTGACACGCGAACGACACTCGAGGAACTAGGAGAAAATAAATGTTTTGATAGGCGACTAACAGAAAAGCCGAACTGTGAAGGAATAAACGTCAACGCGCAAAGACACAGGGACGAGGATGGGATCTGCGGCGTCCCGAAATCTCGCAATATTGCTCTTGCTATTTTAAATACCACACGTCAACTTATTTCCAAAGTTTCTCGAAATATACTCGGAATGTAATATTCAAACTTAACATAACATTCAAGGATGGAGTCACGTTATTGTTAATTTTGACCTTTGTCTTCATGCATATGTACGTAAAATAAAAATACTACCCTTCACATATATTCAACTCTTGTATCTATTAATCTTCACTTTTATACTTCTTCTTCTTCCTCGTGTATTAGGCTTAAAGCCTGCTTTATCCAGTTCTCGTTCTAGTGCTTTGAGCATTTGGTTTTACTTCAACTTCGGTAGGCTGCTAACCTTGCCGAAGGAAATCTCCCATCTGGAGGCCCTAAAGGGGTATGTGTGGCAAGATACTCTCGGTGGTTGCCACTTCCCTTCGGGAGATTCCGAAAAAAACCGGCGGTATTCGTGGATTTGAACTCGGATCTTTTCGTTCGTTTGTTTACTAAGCAGCGCACATTCGCCACCCACTTTTATACATTCGTAAAAAATAATGCCCGTGGGTACCTTCGGCAAGGTTAGCAGCCTACCGAAGATGAAGTAAAACGAAATGCTCAAAGTAACAGAACAAACTGGATAAAACAGGCTTTACTGTCTAATACACGAGGAGGAAGAAGAAGAAGTAACAAATTATATTAATTTCATAAGAAGAAATAATAGTTTGCGCGTACGAAAGGGTTAATTGAACGCAAATCAGTTTAGTGTAACAAAAGGCAGGGGAAGAAGCCGTCTTGAACGCGCCGATACGGCTACGTTATATCTCCCCGTAAGAAGTTATTACATCGACGGACTTGAATAGCCAAGAGCGACGCTATGAAGACAGATCGTCGATCCGCAGGTTCGCGTTATCGCGTAGCCGGTGTGTACCTTGCAAGCGGATACACGAAGAACGGAGGCTCCTCGTGACGGACATCAAACGTACGTATCTCTCCGTCTCGAGCTTGGACGTTTGTGCAAATACAGGTCGGTCGGCGCTCCTCGGGTCAGTTCCCCGCCGACGGTGAGCCGCGCGGCGGCGATGGCGGTGGGTTGCTCTCGTAAAAGCTTGCCAAGGCAAACTCGAATCAACGGCGGACCTAATGGCTACAAATTGATTTGACCGACGGAATCCGGGAAACTCGATACTCTCCTCTTGAAACGCCAAACCTAATGGCCGATCTATCTAACGTGTCAACGTCAGTGCCGTGGGAAAGGGCGATCTGCGAAGACCGGCGTGGAAATTGGAATTGAAGAGAGCGTTTACCTTCCGCCTCCCGTCGCGATAATAATTAAACGCTGCTCAAATTCATCGCGCTCGCAGTTCCCCGATTCGTTTCTCGATTTCCGCTGATTCGCCGTGAAAGCTCTTTCCGCGCGTCAGTGAATCTACTCAACGTTATTTAATATAATTCGCGCGTCTACTTGGCGAACGGAGCAATCCTAGTCGCTGTCCTAAAACCGCTCGAGAGCCGTCTTCTGCGCGCGAGAGAAAAGACTCCGCAACGCCGTCTTACACGCGGAATCCTTAGCATTTTCTTTCGCGGGTATTAAATAGGCTGCCAGCAGCATGAGGGTGGAATCGTTTTTCCCCTATTCTTTAATATAATTCGCGGATCTGAGCGGGACACTCGGCCCTACGACAAGCGGGATGAAGAAATGAAGAGATCGGATAAGGATCTCGTCGGGATTTAATTTAGTGCTTGAGAATATCTCGGCGCAAATCGCGGCATTGTGCGACCCCTCGATTAGATAGACGTCTTCGAAGGGGCAGGTCTAAAACTTGCAAAGTTTAGGAAGATGGCGACTTGGAATAAGACATAGACGGAACTTGACGCGACGGCGTTAATCTCCTCTTCGAGACCGCTGGGATAGCAAAGGTGCGCGCGGAAGGAAATGCGTTAATTTTGCGGAATGTTACCACGTCAGTCAGCGCAATATTCAGTCGCGCGAGCGAGGGTAATGTGACGTGGAAGCTTTAAGGAACTCGGCAATTTTTGCCGCACACGAACAACGAGACGCCCGATTCGGGCGACGTCGGGCAAGTTCCGTGAAATCGGTGCCGGGCGCAACTAGGATCCGTGCTTTTATATCGCGAATTAAGCTCGCGGCGTGATTCTGACAGCTCTGGCAACTTGTAAGAAGAAGGGAAACCGCCGCCCCGTGCCCGTCGGTTCTGATTATTAAAAAGATAACAAGCCCCGGGGGCTCTCTTTAATTTTTCCGTCGTTTCCGTCGGTAGATCCGACATTACGGAGACGTCCCGGGCATAAAAGTGGCCGGCCTCCTCATAATTCCGGATAATTTAAGGTCGACGGCGTTGATGAGTTCTACCTACGGGCGACGCGAGAGCGATTCTGACAAGACGCTGCGCTGTCTCAATATTCCCCAAGGCGGAAATGAAAAGCTGCGTCTCTTAATTTCCCGCGTACGTTTCTTAATTTCTTAAAATCTCCGAGCGCAGCCGAGCCTGTTCCCAACTTCTAATTGTAATCTTAGTTGCTAATATTTTCATTATGAAACATCATGGGCTTCTCCTAATTTATTCTCGTTCATTTAATTAAATACTTAGGGGACTAGATTTTTTATCTTAAATGCCTTGAAAAGCGAGATGTATGGAGACTCCAGAGCGGAGCGGATCAAGGTTTAAAATTCTACTGCAGATGGAAAATCGCATTTTAAAGTGGATTTTACTCGCTAAAGTTTTCGAGTGAAAATAGAACCAAGGAGTTCAAATATTCGCTCTATTGGAGTAAATGTTACTTTAGAGTTATTACCTTGTTCAGTTTGTATACACTTTTCAAACTATAGCCTTTCAAATAACATTAACATCACATTATGAGAAAAAAATATATATACAAAATGTCATTCCTATATACAGAATATACAAAAAGATGCGATAAGCAATATTAATCTTCTACATACAAAACAAAAATGAGCCTTCGTGGTTTCCGAGAGCCAGGCTCCCGTGATAAATCAACATCTTCATCTCGTTAAAGGCGCTGAGAGGGATAAGGGTGTAGGCATAGCCAAGAAAGGGGTTGGCTCTCGCTCACCATCACTAATTACTTTAGTTATCCCCCTTTAACCCTCAGCGTTCCTCTTAAACCCACCCTCGTCATAAACTGTAGTGAAGCCTCGAACCTGTGTGAAACGGCACCTCGTTCTCTCTCATTCGTCCTTCCCCTCCAGCCCCCTCCCCCCCCCCTCCTCTACGCCCGCTGTATCCTGCCGCCCCTCAAAGTACCAGATTACCCTCGGAAAAGCTTTATTATTATCATCCACCCGTGGCACCGCAAGTCCTTAATTAAATTCGAAAAAAGATTCATGAGTCCGGCGAGGAATCCGAGATGCAATGGTTTCCAAGTAATTTTCGAAACGCAGCTCTTTTCGAGGCACCTGCCTCGAAAAACTGGAGGGACGTCACGTCGTTTGGGAAAAGAACACGCTTTGATAACGGAAGCTAGTTGCCAGAAATTGGAGGGAAATTTTATCGCGTCGTCAAAATTTGACAGCAGAGCTTTCGGGGAAATTGTGATTTCGACGAAGGTATCCTCGTTCTCTTCGGACCCGCGAAGCTTTATAAATAATCCGTGTGTACTGCGAGGAACGCGGGGTACACGTAACGCCGTGATAATGGGCAAACGGTGGCGATAACAATGCCACTTCGACACGCATCCGACACGTCGATAGCTCGATAACTTAGATTGCAATACCCAGACGGAAGTTCCGATAACGGTATTATCGCTCTCGCGCTCGGTACATTAAGGGAGACGTGAAATTCGGCATCTGGTACCAACACTTTGCCGCTATTAAGAGACATTGAGGAGAAGAGAGAGAGAGAGAGAGAGAGAGAGAGACAGACAGAGACAGACAAAGAGAAAGAGAGAGAGAGAGAGAAACAGAGGAAGACGGAGGTAGAGCGAAAGGCAGAGAGAAAGAACTATCATTGGACAATAATCGCTTTTATGGGTGTTCGTGTGGCGAACCGTGATATTAGATAGCCGGCCAACGAGTGCGCAGAATCGCAGTTCTCAAATCGCAGGAACTCTCTCGGGCCCGGAAACACCCTCTAATAAAGTTGGGAAAAAGTTTCCCCCTCGCTCGCGCTCGCGCGCGCGCGCGCGATAAAAAGTAATGTTAGAGATATTGCGGGTGCGTTCAGTCGGAGTTCAATTGCTTTTAACGACAGGATCACGTTCGATATGTACTTACGAAGTTGAATCGCGTCGCGGCGCCGAAGTATCATTTCATTGGAATCGAGTAATCGAAATTGCCGTTTCGCTCGGTACACTTTTGACGAGATTATTTGTTCCGGGGTCGGAGGTACCGTAATCCCGCTTTACGGGACGCCTCGCGTTTAGTATTTGATAAAAAGGTCAAATCTTTTCAATTTGATAACGTTCGCGCGGAGTGGAAAGAAAGAGACGAGGGGAGGGGAAGGAAAATCTTATTGATAAGCCGCGACGTTAATGTTCATGTGTCAGGGAAAGAAAAAAATTCGAAGACACCTCGAATCTCCACGACATACGGAACGTCCCGAAGTGTTCAAGTCTCGGTAGCGGGTCGGGTATTTAATCGTACAGAGAATTCGGCGCAACAATTGTATCTCCTTCGGCAAGGGTTAGCAGCCTACCGAAGATGAAGTGTAAGCAAATGCTCAAAGTACCAGAACGAGAACTGGATAAAACAGGCTTCAAGCCCAATACACGCGGAACAAGAAGAAGAAGAATTGTATCTCCGCGAGGCGCAGGTTTCACTCGGCGGGTTTATTCGCCGCGAACACCCGCTGGATTCTTATCACGTTGTTCGCGATCGCTCAACGACGGCGGGGAGAGGAGAGCGCGGCCGGAAGAAGGGCGCAAAATCAGCTTTTGTATGCGGATTGCGGAACCGCAAGAAACGTCAATTCACTCTCTTCTCGGATCTCCCGCTTCCCGCCCTGCCCTCACTCCCGTGTACGCGCCGCTCTCCATGTGTATGTATGCGCGCTTGATCCTTAGATTTTCTCGTAAAACCAGCGACAGAGTGAGCCTCGACCAATGGCGGTGGAGGCATGGCGCTCGAGGTGTGAATTATACATGAGGATATATCCCTACACAGTCCTCTCCGCCGTGTATCCCTTCCTCGCGCACCGCGCCCCGTTGTCTTTCTTGCTCTCTCGTATATATTCACCGCGACCACCATTCATCCGGCCAGAAACCGCTTCTTGTTAGCCCGATCTTCTCACGTCCGCCAGTAACATCTCGATCTCGAAACGGTAATTATATTTAGAATTTGAAAGAAAAAAAAGGGGGGCGGATTTTAATTCGAACGATGAGTCGGCTCGCTTGTAAAATTATCGCCCGGGCTTCTTTGAAATCCATTTCAGGTGATTTGTAATTATGATAGATTTATAATCTACAATTTCTGTCGGGATTCAAAGTGGAATTCCATTTAATTTTATGTACCGTGTAATTGAAGAAAAATATTTTGAAAGCAGCAGAACATACGCGCGTATATAAAAATAAATACATGCAATATCGCGATACCAAGTTACAAATGAAATCTAGTCTATCCCGAAATCTGACGCGAATTAATATAACATTTAAAATGAATTTACAAAGCAAGTAGTGAAATTGTTATTTTTAACAAATCTTGGATATTTGTAATATCCCTTTTTTTTGTGGTCATAATTTTTCTATCGCGCCTTTTTTCTCCCACGTGTTCACCGATCGTCGATTTATTCAACTAGATATCGCTTTTTGCTGGGTTCAATTTTGTCACGTCAATAATACTTCGATGTCACACAAAGCGATAATCATATAAAATTTAAAACATTTGAATCAATTTATTTGTGCGACTATCGCCCAGATACCTATCGCTATAGCTTTCTTTGAAACAAATCATGTCTGTTAAATATATAAGAGTTTCTTGATCTTCAATAATTATTTCTCTATCTCTCTGATAATTATGTTTTCTCTCTTTTCCGCTTACAGTTATAAGTGTAATTGAATAATTCAGTGCTATACTTGTACCCGTAAATCAGTGAATATTCGCTGTTATTAGTGATAATCCACTGATTAACTTTTAGAGTACGATTGTTCATCTTAAAAACGCAATTTGCCGTTAAAAAAATCTTCGCAAGTTATCTATATTTACTCTGCAAAAGTCAATCAGTGGATTATCACTAAAAACAGTGAATAATCACTGATTTATTTTTAGAGAGAACACAAAAGAACGAGAGTGTACGCAACTTACGAGATTCGTCATCCTGAAAACGTAATTTGTTTAAAAATCTTCGCAAGTTATCTATATGCAAAAGAACATGTACACTCCAAAAGTCAATCGGTGGATTATCACTGAAAACAGTGAGTAATCACTGATCTGCAGTTATACCTAAGTATACCACTGAAAATTGCAGTGATACTCTTATAACTGCAAATCAGTGACTATTCTACTGTTTCCAGTGATAATCCACTGATTGACCTTTAGAGAGTACAAGATTCGTCATCTTGAAAGCGCAATTTGCCGTTCAAAAATCTTCGCAAGCTATCGGCATTTTCCTTTTTATCCATGGTTCTTAATTATTCTCTTAGCCTGTCAAATGCTTCAATAATCTTCGGTCTCATCTTTCCGTCCTGTTCTCCGAACGCGAGCGCGTGCAACAATCTCCGGATTAAGCAACGATCCCTACCTCCGCGTAATGCGCGTTACGGAGCAAACTTAATTATCTCGGATGGAGCCGCGCACCTTCGAGTATCGACTTGCAGGCGTGCGTTTTACATATATGTGCATCTCGCCGGCAGATCACGGGCGGTATCGACGTATCGCGTTGACGTGCATGAAGAAAGAGCGAGCGCGGCTGTGCGCAACAGAGGAAGGGAGTACATAATATCCCCACGGTACGGGGTTAATCGGGCGATGCCAGTTCATTAGTCGCGCACGTACATAGCGGCGTGTATGCAGCGTGTATCGCTGCTACATGTGAGACCGCTCGGCGCGAACGCTAATGGAACCGAAACGGCATCCCGGAAATGGCGCGCCGTGAGCTGGTTTCATTCGATTTCATGAGCGCGACGGCCCGCTCGTTTTCAGCGGCCGTGCGAGTGTCCGCGGATACGCACGGCGGCTGCCATCGAGCTTTTTATTCCGATTCCGCGTCGCCCAAATCGTCCGTATTTAAATCAACGAATGAGCGAAACGTTTATCGACGTTCCTGGGGCGAGCTCCCGAAAAATAATATATTCCAGGCGACAGCGGCAGACCTACAGATACCCACCCCGGGAAACTTACATGCGGACTCGAGCTTAATCTACAATGTGCTCTTTCCGTCCAAAAACGTTCTATTCTGCAGCCGATAAATACGTTTCAAAAATTTGCGCAAGTTGATCAATTCTACAGTCTCATTCATTAATGCCTGGACCTGCATTTTTTTATCATCACTAGACAACACAAGCGCGTGTCATTTGCTCTCTCAAAAAATTCGCATGGTTTGACAGCTGCAAATAACACGACTGAAGCATGTACCGCACAAGCGAGGCAGGCCAATCGGATGGCCAATCAGCATCTCGGAAAAGCGGCAGCAATACATCGAGACTATCGACTATCGACTTAACACGCCTTTTTTTATACAGGAATTTTTCTCATCTGTACAAATCACTGAATTTCAGGCTGTATGTATGCAGAGGAAAGTCCTCTATTATGAGATAGCAGATTTTCAACACCCAACTTCACAAATCCTTTTCCGCAACGATTACACGATCTAACAATCACTTTTTCACTAAACAGATTTCGCTCTAAAGGCAATAAATTCACGGTGGAACCAACAGATGATGCCTATTAATTTAACAGAAACCCCGCTATCCCGTATTAGGATCCTGTCTCATAATAGGGGACTTCCCTCTACTACCACAGACTTCTATAGAAGTTGTGCAAACTAAGCCCGAAACTCATCGATGTAAAAATGGGAGGGAATAAAGATTATCAAGATGTGAATTCTAGTAAAACTGAGATCCAGGCATTAATGAATAAGACTGCACGTTATACATTTTACAATCGTACGTCGTCGACCCAATTTTTCAAGCGCTTTGACTCGCTTACGTAAAACAGAAGGTTTCTAGACATGTAATCAGCATGTTTCAATGTAAAATAAAATTTTCCAACGCAATTATAATTATCGTTTTCTAGCGGCAACAGATACGGCAATGCTGATGAATGCAATGCCCGAAGATCTATCCCTCGCAATGCTAAAGATAATAATTAATAAACGACTGGAGGAAATCTTATAAATCGCCAGAAGTAATTAAAAACTTCAGAAGATTACTTGACCATGTCTGGCAAATTTTTATGTTTAAACTCACCACGTTTCGACCATGGTTTGTGGCCTTTTCAAGTGATAATTGTGTCAGTAAATCCGCATGGTAAATCAGTCATGTTCTGTCGTTCGTGAAATTAAGATCAGTTCTTTTGATTTACCGTACAGATTTACTGACACAATTATCACTTAAAAAGGGCCACAAACCATGGTCGAAACGTTGTAAGTTTAAACATAAAAATTTGCCAGACATGGCCAAGTAATCTTCTGATGTTTATAATAATTAATACTGAATTTAATATTTGCGTCGTTCAGTGAGTTAGACACAGCTGGCGGCAAAAGACGGAGGCAACATCTCTGTAGCGTTTGTCTCCTCCGACGGCTCTCTCACGATTAGAATAATTAATCGCGAAGCTAATTACGCAGAGTTAATTACGCAAACGGCGAGGCGTATTATTATTATACCGAGACTTGATGGGCCACGACTGGCCGATCGTTCTTGGAAATCGGCGTACCTGGTCCCGCGCGATTAGGCGAGCCCGGCACGTCGCACACGTACACGTGGGCCCTCGCTCGCGCGTTGCTCGCACGGTAGGCGATTTTGCAGTCGGCAAAACCGAGCATTAGTCTCCATCAACCCCTTGTCCCGAATGGAACCGCGAGAGAGTCGGCGGCGGCGGCGTCTCCGCGCCGCGCCGCACCGCGGGACTGAATTCGCTTAACGCCGGGGAACTCGTACTTCGTTAGAGCGACAATTAGTGCCTAATAACGTCATTAAGCACAATATATATATTCGCCGCGCACCACCGTCTTGCACGCGCCTAACTGCCCGATTATGCCGGCCCGTTATCGGGAACCCGATGCGATTATCTCTCGCGCCGGGAGTCATCCCGAGAATCACTACTCCTTTCAAGAGACTCTTCCTCGTCGACCTAATTACCCGGAAGTCAGCGCGAAATTTATATAATCGGATTTAAAACTCGACCCGCGAAGGAGACGCGATAGAAGAGCTCGTGAAAACCTACAGCGACGCGAGCGAGCGAGTTGGAATGAAGGCGATTGTACCTACACACACGGAGAGAACTTTCTCTTATTCACCCTGAAAATCATCGTGGGACAACGTGGCATGTTGAGGAACTTACTAGTAAAATTCTTAGTAAAATTTCAAAAACTCAAAATTCTCCGAAATACCACGTCGTCCCATGAGTACATGATTTTCAAGATAAATTTTAAGCGAAAGTTCCCACCGTGCATCGATTCTATCGAATCATCGCTGTTCCCGCAGCGAACAATTCCT
>NW_011967160.1:567766-573153 GCF_000949405.1 Vollenhovia emeryi | reverse complement strand
ACGCAAGGGGGAAGATTAATAATGAATGGAGTTGCGCGGCAGGGCCTACTGGTGGTTAATGATAAAGTTCCCTTTTTTTCGCTAGAGCTGCATTAGCGAATTTCCCGGTTTAATTAGGGTTTGGATTAGCACGTTTGCGCGGATTAGCTTCAACTACTATTGCGCCGAGGAGATCATTAAGCACCAGGATTAAACACCGTGTGCCGTCTCTAATGCTCACGGCGCAGCCTCTCGATTGTAATACAACGCGAGCACATCCGCCTATCATCGCGTATGCAAATCTGCCTGCATATGACATGCCTGATACGATTATCGAGAGCGAGGATTCTGGATCACAAGGAATCGAATTATGCGCTTCGATGCGCGCTATAATTGATATGCAATTGATTTGCGCGCACGGGAAACCGCGTCGGCGCGAGAAGAAGATAAATAATTGCCGCGATTGCAAATCTATCGAAATTGCGAAGTGTAAGAGTGTACAAATGTACAAATCTACGCGATTGGGTCGGTTTCGCGATTAAACTGCCGATACCGGAATACCGCATAACACGGAGCGAGTCGGACAGTGGTAAATAATGCATCTCAACTATTGTTCTCGAGTACTCGAGTGTCCGAATTACACTCGGCGAATAATGAAAATGTCGCGCCACCCCGCGGTATTCCAATGTAAAGGGAATTCCCTCGCGGTTGTGCATCCGTTTACCTGTGAATCCTTGAGACCCAGTTTCTCGGCGAGCTTCTTGCGATCCGGCTTGCTGATGTACTTTTGTATCTGGAACCTCTTCTCGAGTCCGCGTCGCTGGAGATCCGAGAACACGGCTCTTCTCATCATCCCCCGGCGTGGCTTACCGCGCGCGTTCGTCGCCCATGGAAAGACCAGGCCGGTCCCGGAAAAGTCGCCGATGCTGCCCTGGATGGTCCCAGGGAACACGGCGCCTCCACCGGGCGTGCCGGGATGATGGCTTCCGGTCCCGGAACCAGCAACTGTTGACAAGAAGTATAACGTTGCACACACACGTTTTATTAAATTTATTGTAGCATTTCGATGTCATTTGTACCTCGCGATCAATTTAGGAAGCTTGGAGGTGCGTAATGAAAAACGTATGTACAATATAGTCTACAATAAAGGAAAGAGAAAATATTCTCTCTTTACTAATTAACTTTGGAATAATTTAATCGAAATGTGGTACATCCAATATTCTCTTGACCACAAAAATCTCATTAATTTTAATTTTCATAACAAATCTCTTTTAAAGATTAAAAGCCCTAATCATACGTTTTATCTTAAGTAGAATAAAAACTTCTCCAATACATTTAAATGCCGTAGCTGTAACACAGCAAAATCGGTAAAAATAATTATTTTTTACGCTTTTGATCTTGCAATTAAATTGTTTTTCGAAGATTCCATTTGTACTCGGCACAGAAAATTGCTGATTATCGTATTTCTTGAGTTAGAAAACAAATGTATTTTTGTTAAACCACGTAATCGAAAAAAATAGAGGACATCTTATGAACGATGAAGACATTTACAAATTGAAGACATTTGAAAAGCATTTAAATGTTCTTTAAAACAAAGATCAGGTTTCTTCGTTCTGTACTCTTTGCTGCTTCTAGTCGGGAAATTTGAGAATCCGTTTCGCGACAAGACGTAAAGAATATCGAGTAAGAAAATGTGCGAAACGTGCGTGAAAAAAAAAAGAATCGTTCGAACATCGCGTTACTTGCGCGCGGGGCGGGACGCTTTGATTCGATAGCGATTGTATCAAAGTCATCTAATAACAGATCGGGCAATTGAATCTCCAGATCGTGTCTGCGCGATATTGCCAAGCTGAGCATGATGGTATTATCTGCACCGATGATATTTGCACGCACTTGTTGCATGCGTGCATTTTGCCTTGTGGCGGAGCATGTACATAATATGGTAGTGCTTTCACTGCACTTCATATGCACTCCATGTCCCATACGAGCCTACCTATAACAAGATATTCGATAAACCCGGCGTGTGTGCGCGGCCCCCGCGCACGTGGCCGCGCGCGCGCTCGTTGCCTGGCGCCATATGCGGAAGTTTCGGTTTTAAACGTTCGCCGGGCCCGTGTTTCCGCGTCTCTCGTCCGTCCGCGCTTGTTTATTAACTGCACGTGGAGTATCGCGACGACAAAATAGTGAATACGCGAAACTTGTGAATATCAATGTACAATGTACGTAATTTTTACATATAAATATACATCGAGATACGCGCGGGTGTACCGACTAAAAAAATATCTTGGTTGTTTCCAAGAAGCGGACGAGATGAGGACAGATAGTCCCGGTAGTAAATAAACCGCCCGCGACATCCGTAGCGAAAATATCGTTACGTTAAATGTCAGTAAAGTGCGATCAACTTTCAAAGTCCTTTTTCTTGAAAACAAGACCTTACTCGAAAAAAATTTATCGCATCACTTTGATTTATTTGGAGCCGTATCTTTTTCCCGGTTGTACCGCGTTATCGGCTCACTCTGTATAAAGTACAAATAAAGCTCTCAAAACTCTTGCGTGTCAGTGGCCGAGGATTTTATTAGAGTTTAAAGAATTTCATTATTTAGACACTAACATCCCGTCTTGGCTCTTAATTGCCTCCCACTTCGTATTTGCGTTTTCACAGTAGAGCCTTATGAATTTTATTAATTGTTAAAGACTTTTATTTTCTACATTTTGTATATTCGATTCCACTTTTAATGTTTCATATTTTGCGATCCCAAAAACCTCATAACACACGTTTTTATTAGAATATGATAAGAAATATTCTATTCTTCACATCCAACATTTTGAATTTTGATCTCACTTTCGTATTCAACGAGCCAAAAATGCTTGGAAAGAATTACACTAGATATACGCCTCTTCTCAAATAAGTAGACCGTGAAAGGGGTGAAAGCTGAACTTGTTATTTCACACTGTCCGCGTCACGTTCGTTCGCGTAATTATGCAAGTTTCTTACCTGTCAAATATGGACCCCTGTAGAACAGTTGTTGCAGTGTGTGATGGGCGTTCGGTGGTAAGTGTCGCTGAGGTGGTTGATGACTCGGCCTGTGATAAGGATGATAAGCCGCCGGCCTCGCGATCGGCTTGGCGATATTGTAACCCGCGGAATTTTGCAGATTTTGCAAGAAGGCGGGTATCGCTTCCGGCGGAAGTCCTTGAAAGTTATCTGCACAGACAAAAATATTTCGCGCTTTAGGATGGGTTCAATTCCGAAAAGTCACACTATTATCTGCCCCTCGTTCGTTTCTTCGTCCGGTACCACCGCGGATGGGTTTTGCAATATTTTAATTCGTTTCTGCAATGAAAACGGCGTGCAAAGGATGTGCGCAGTCGGTGTTACGTTATCGAGTATCTGGGTTATCCAATAAATTATGCACCGCGTGACTTCATCGACGGTACTCCGTAAAAAAATTATTCATACTAACTGACGCTGGGATAGGGCGACGTTTTCCGCGAAAGTTTCGATGCTTCCAGATATGGAGACGTAAACCGCCGAGCGATTAAATATGGAACGCGCCCCGGCTGTGTTTCACGGTGAAATGTGCCCGGGGTGGCGGATTTACGTGCGAGCGAATACCTAAGTCGCCGTATTCCTTCGTGTTGCATAATTCGGGCCGACACCCCCGAGACTAAAACCCTCCTTAACTGCTCCAGGCAGAGCCCGATCTCTTGCCGGCGCACGCTTCAACACCTCCGACCGGGGTAAATAGCCAGATATTCGTGCGACCGACTGCCTCGGATATCTCTCTTATACGTCGTAAAACGCAATGCAAAACCGTGTGGACGTTTCATTCGCTTGTGCGCGTTGCGCTCCTTAACACGCAATTTCGCTGAGAATTCATGGTTTTTGTAACAAAAATGATAGAAGCTCTGTTACTATTTATCAGGGTTGCGAAGTAACTCGTTACTTGTAACGAAGCTACAGTTACAGTTATCTTTTTTTTGTAGCTCTAACTTAACTTCGTTAGTTTGTCTCCATCTGCAACTGTGACTTAACTCAGTTATACTTTTTCGATAACTAGTAACTAATTTAGTAGTTACATTAATAGTTACTTTATATATTTTTTAAACCTCCACAGATTGCACTAGGCCTTGCATTACATTAATGCATAAACACCCTCATCGGCGCTTTACAATTCAAATGCAAATTAGATATTTTTATTTTCATTGCAAGAAAGTAACTGCAAAGTAACGATTCGTTACTTTTTAAATAACTCATGTAACTGTAACGTGTTACTTTTTGGAATTGGTAACTTGTAACTGTAACTAGTTACATTTGTAGCGAAACACTGTAACTGTAAATAGATGCTTTTATAGAGTAACTTTCCCAATCCTGCTATTTATACATACATCTATTTTTAGAAAAAAAATTTCTATAATATCATATAAAATCGTTATGCTCGGATTATTTTTATTATCTAACGCAGTATAGATGTTGGATATTTCTTCCCGTAATAAACTGCGCGCCGATTATCTGTCGAGCTTTAAATAGTCTTTCGTTAGAACAGTGAAACAGATATTTAAATCGATTTAACTTTTGATACCGACAAGTATCTTTTTCAAATCGCTGTAAGGAATCTATTGCGAAAACTACCACCCCAGCCAAGGTTCGAGCCTGGGTCTCCCTACAATCCGCGACGGGCGTCTTGACTGATTCAATCTCTGAGTGGTGATATTTATCGCCACTAACCGATAAATAAAGAGTATACAAAATTGACACAGAAATAATATCATTAGGCTACCAAGACGCAGCCCAACTGAAATTGGCGTCGCTTTCAATGAGTCGTAAAATTTAATAAAATCTCTCGGTTAAATTATAAAAATACTGTCACACAGCAATACCTTCGCGCATCACATGGCAAAAAATTTCACTGATAACACGAAAGTTAACTATGTGCCCTGACGCATACCATCTCGAGAACAAAAGTACAAGCATGAAAGAAAATTTGGTACAGCTTTGTCCCCCCGATGAGACTTCACCCTCCACCAGGGCGAATTCATCCACCTATCCACATTAATAATGCGCCCAAGAGGGCCAGTCGTCTCGACTGTGCGATTTTGAACATGTTTTTTGCAACGTCGCCTCGCCACGCCCATAAGGGAGGTGAGTGATAGTAAGTGAGTGAGAGAGAGAGAGAGAGAGAGAGAACTGTCTCACTAAAAAAGTGACGTGTTTGAAAATAATAAAATAATAGAGGCTCTAGAACGCGAAGTGGAAAGAAAGAGAAAGAGCGAGAAAGAGAGGGAGGAAAAGGGAGAAAAAGGAAGCTAATGAGAAAGAGAGAAAGAAAGAGAGAGAGAGAGAGAGAGAGAGAGAGAGAGAGAGAGAGAGAGAGAGAGAGAGAGAGAGAGAGAGAGAGAGAGAGAGA